>NW_004798354.1:90395-114593 GCF_000002075.1 Aplysia californica
GCTGCTGCTGCTGCTAAAACAAAACGTATAAAATATGTATATGCAACTGGTCCAGGCCATGTACATTGGGAATAATATTATTACATGTATTGATAAGGTCCAAGTTTGATTACTCAATTAAGTCTGTATAAGAAACATTTTTCCTGAGCTGTTTCCCTTATTCCGAGACGTCGCTTCCTGGACTTGATCTCAGCTTTGGTTATCACACGATCAGACTAAAATAAAAATTTTAATGATTTCTTAAATCAAAAAATGAAAAATACAGGATGATCCAAAAAACTGTACAACTCTTTTTTCTGAATAGCTCGCACAACATGTGTACTAGAATGTTGTAATTTGGAACAGATATATAGATCTATAATAAATTACTCAAAAAGAATTTGTTTGAAATAAAATTCACAAAGAAGAAACGTATTTTCGAAAACGGAAATGGCGTTTATAAAAACCACCTATACATGCAAAATGAATCAATTTAAAAGATCTTGTAAGGAAAGCCATGAAATAATTGGTTTATGTTTTCCTTTCCTGTTATTTTTTAAATCTAAAATTTCCATCCCCGTAACCTTTAAACAGTATTTCTTTTTTCCACAAAGTTTAAAAATATTATTTAGATTCTGAAATTCCGAGAAACAATCGTCTCTGGATCTATATGTCCTATTTTGGACTCAACAAATTTTAACGCGTCTTCGTAATGTCCAGTGGTGCCCAAACACCTGGATCCACTCAACCATGAGTTCTCAAAGGCACACACACGGTACACATTACAGTATGGAGCTGTTCCTAGAGACAATGGGGGAGTGGGGTGAGGTTGCCTAGAATAGACAGTATTTATTTTGTGGAGCTGATCTTACCTGAAAGGTGAATATTGGATGTGCCAAGGAACAAAATGTCATTGAGGAAATGTTCATGATTTTCAAGACGATCGAGGAATTATGAACACATTGCTGTCCTCTTCGCAGACGGGAAAATGGTACAGTCGTATATTAAGATCTGCCTTGAGAACTCGGACCGTTGAGATGTAGGAAAGTCATCGCTGCAGTCATCGTCTACGGACAGACGTGTCATAGGACTCATCTACTGAATTCTGCATCCTGCGTGACGTTTAAAGGGGTGCGAACGGTGTGTGTTTGACCTGAATTTGTCGTTTTGTCTGGGAATGTTTAGTTTTGATTCTCTACAGGCTACAGGTCCTAACTGATGGATCAAAGAAGGCCGTAAGGGCAGCTTAACATTATTTCTGTACCTTGTGCGAAACTTACGAAATGAGTTGGTGGTGAGAAACTGTTCAATACAAAAAGCTCTCGGCTCTTTACTAATCTTAACCATGATCTCAGCAGACAAAGGTAACTTGAGAGAAACTATCTGCAAACTTCTTTTGGCCTGTTAGACTACTGTAGTTTGCAATATGGCGCCATCGTTAGGATTTTTATTGGTAGGCATAATGTGAACCAGTGCGTCATGCTACAAAAATGGGGACATAGCTGAAAGTGGATTGGTTTTTTTACGCGCTTTGTAGAACAAAACTATTCTGTGGATTTATCTAAAATGAATATCAGACAAATTCCTTTTGACTTTCAAATGTTGTGTACAAATTTAAAACGCAAAACTTGAGTGTGGAGGAAAATATTAACAAAAAAAGTTGTACAGTTTTTGGGGATCACCCTGTACATAGATCTTGTTGGTGAAGCCGTGAAATTGTATTGGTTTTACATCCAAATCAACACTAGTAGGTTTTTTAAGAGATGGGACCTAGGGCCTAAGGTCCATTTCCGAAAGCACTGAGTAGAGCTGGGCGAAGAGTCGATTCCGGAACCGATTCCCGCGATTAATACTAAGGAAGTTAAGTTTCGTCTTCTTTTTACGTAGACCAACGGTTGCCAGTTATCTTTATAATTAAAATCTTCTTTTTGAAAACGAAGTGATTATTCGGACTCGAGTCCGAATATGAAAAAATGTTATTCGGACTCTGATTCTTGTCCAGCATGACATCACTTCCGACTTCCCTGTGACTCGTGAATCCGGCTTCCTGTCCTGCCTCACTCGTGACTCGCCTCAGGCTGGGTAGAGACCGGGATCACTTCGGGCAAAAAGACGTTTTGTGCAGGAGCCGACTTTTAATCTTATGATGAATTTGAGGCCGGCCTGAAAAGTTATAGCGCATCTAATAAATGTTTATTTGTCAAGAGGTCATCAGAAGCAATTAAATATGGCTCGTTAGCGTGTGTCGGGGCCGGATGGGCGGCCTGCACACGTGTGGCTGTGTGCGTGTTGGGGAGGGTGGTTGGGGGGGGGGCACTATCGGTCCGGGCTTTGAACGTCGCATACGCGTCAGTCTTTCCTCCCCCCCCCCCCCCCGGCAACTGATCATTATTACAATAATAAGCTAGTCTTGACGTAGATCTACGTAATGAATTGTGCGCTGGTCTGGGCGTATCAATGAGGCGGCGGGCATTGGATCGGCAGATAAGGTGTGGGGGAAACTAAAAAATGGCGGAAAATTGGAAGTACTGAATGTTAAATCTATAGAACAAAGACACTTCCTTTTTTTCCGGACCCGAGTCCGAATAACATTTTTTCATATTCGGACTCGAGTCCGAATAAGAATTTTTTTTATTCGGACTCGAGTCCGAATAACGACGGCCTTTTGAAAAAGAATTTATTATTTTTTAAAAAGAAGTTGATGCTTCGTAGTGTTCCGAAATCAAGGTTATCCTAAATCCTGAAGATGTTGGGCACCAACCAGGTAACCACAGGGGGAAAAATCACATCATATTAATGTAAGTAATTGGGTTCGGAGTCGATTCCTACGATTCCTAGCTTTCAATAATCGGGAACCTAGCCGCCCAGCACTCGCACTGAGCCATATTTCTTTTAAAGTGACTTTCCCAAGGACACAGCGTCGGACAGAGCTGAGGCTCGAACCCCAGAACCCGCAATCCCACAATTACGGGCCGGTATCCTAACCACTAGGCCACCGACGCCACCCCCGTCATCATGGTCTGTGGGGATAAGTCACTTTGGATTGTCTCTTCGACAGCGCAGTAGAGAATAGGGAAGCATGCCAGTTTTTTTCACAGGCCCACGACCCCGCCTTAACTGTGCCCTTGCCTGATGGAAGTTATCAATGACACTCTCAAAAAGAGTAAATGAATGATTGATTGATAGTATGAATTCAATTTTATTTTTCAAGAACATTCATTGTTTCAATTTTACAGGGTAATTTGCTTTGATTTGCACACAAAAGGAAAGAAATATTGAACAACCCAAGCTGAATTGATATTTAAGAGGGACTATCTTAACAACACCACCAATTTGAAGGTGGAGAATAAAAAAACAACAACTCAAGTTACGACTACAGTGTTAAAGTGCTGTAATTATGGCTATCATCAATACTCAAATACTTAAATGGGCCTGTGGAGATAAAATGGGCCAGTGACAAACTGTAGTTTGTCCTAAACTGGGCAGCCCCCGAGAATACTCGTCTAGAAATTAATTTTAAGTTCAGAACCTCTTCTACACCAACCCATTCGGAGACAAGACAGAGCGCCACTTTTGCTCTCTCATGCAGTTGGCGAAATTATAGCCGTGTTTCTACAACCATTAGTGTTTGTGTTCTAAAAAAAAGAAGTGTTTGTATTCTATCACTGCCAAAGTGGAAAGGGCAAGAACAAAAAGACAATCCCCCCCAAATAAAACCTTACCGCAGCACGTCAAACCGGCAGCGTGTTGCCCGGACTCTGACCCCGGGGTCACGCTGACCTCACAGCATGTACGCTCAGAGACCGTTATAATCTTTGCGTACGCTTACGAACTGAAGTATCATGAACCTATGATAATTGGACATTTCCAAACCCCCCAAAATGTCATGGAAGTAGGGAGCCATATTGAAAGAGATTTGGGGGGGGGGGGGCAAATCAATTTATAATTGGTCGCTTTTAAGGACAAGTGGGCTAACCCAGATTTCGGAGGTTTCCAGAAATCTTGACCTACACCAAAAGTGGGCATTGCCCTACATGGAGAAGTTTGTTTTCATTAGTGTGTATAATTTATGGTCATAGAGAAAACTCTCCTTGTCTTTTAAAGAAACTGAACAAGGCAAAAAATATTTATCTTTGATTTTCTCAAAATGGCATTTTTTGGGACAGCCCCCCCCCCCCCCCCTGTACTTAAAAGCTTCCAATTATCACCTTGATTTTTTAGCGTATAAAGCATGACGACACGATACGAGCTACTCTGTGTAAATCATCACGTTTCTAAAACGCAATAGATTTTTTTTTTAATAAATAAAAAAAATTGGTAGGTGTTTTACGGCGCTCGCAACTGCATAAGGTCAGGTGAGCGCGCGGGACACATGAGACATGTTCAGTTGGTAGGGAATTTTGAATTTTGCCCGGGTGGCGGCC
Source organism: Aplysia californica (assembly GCF_000002075.1). Lineage (NCBI taxonomy): Eukaryota > Metazoa > Mollusca > Gastropoda > Aplysiida > Aplysiidae > Aplysia > Aplysia californica. Next base: position 94,799 of record NW_004798354.1, read on the forward strand.
GAAGCCTACTCTTATCGATTTTGCTCCACCAAGGGATCTCTAACGCGAGTAACTTGTACACGCGACCTCCGAAACTTTTTCACTCTTATCCGAGAAGACTAGCTGTGTATCCTACCATAAGATCAAGGGTGTGGCTGAAATACAGCAGTAAGAAAGTACCAAAGAGTAGTAGAAAGGCTGCAGAAAGAGTCAGGAGCCCAGAGGAGGGGGCAAAGGAGGTGAGAGGGTGGGAGGGGGGGGGGCAGAAAGTGGAGATGAAAGCAGACGACAGAACATTGTTACAAAGCAAGGAAAGGGGAACAAAATTTTCCGTCGCTGTCCGGATTCCAACCCGTGACTATTGAATGAGAGGCGAACACCGTAATATCTCGACCGCGAGAGCTCCCCGAAAGGGATCTTTAACATTCGCAACTTGCACACGGGACCTCCGAGATTTTTTGACTTATTCGAGAAGGGTAAGGTTCGATTTTTGAATTTACCTAAGCCTACCCTAAGGTCAGGCGTGTGGATGAAAGACAGCAGTATGAAGGAGCCAAGGAGTAGCACTAGAAAGAGTCAGGAGTCAAAAGGAGAGGGGGGGGGGGAGGGCAGAAAGTGGAGAAGAAAGCAGATGACAGAACATGACTAAAGAACAGGAAAAGGGTTGGGGGGGGGGGGGATTTCATTTTCTGAAAATTTATTTTTTCACCTCTTTTCTGCTCTCTAACTTTATTCTGTAGTCTGTTTTCGTCTTCACTTTCTGCCCCCCTCCCCCTTTTTTCTACTGCTACCCCTTGGCTCCTTCTTACTGCTGTCGATCTTAGGTTAGGTAAGATCGAACATTTTGCCTTCTCGGATAATAGCAAAAATTGCGGAGGTCCCGTGTACAAGTTGCGTACGTTAAAGATCATGGTGGTTGAAAATCGAAAAGAGTAGGCTTCTGACGCCACCCGGGCAAAATTCAAAATGATTCCTACCAAACTGAAAATGTTTAATGTGTCTCGCGCGCTCACATAACCTTATTAAGTTGTGAGCGCCGTAGAATTCTAAGACTTGCCGAAACAATGTTATATGAAGATCTAAAGTCGTTGCAAGGGACGCGTAGGGTGACAGCGCTGCTTCTAAAAGGTCTATTGCACGTTCAGTTAAAACTGACTGTTGTCCGGCTTTGATGCAGACTCAACTGAACCACTTCTTCTTTTTTTAGACAGACTTTCCGACCCGTCGGCCGCAACACAAATGGTCGCTTTTAAGCACAAGGGAGCTATCCCGAAAAATGCTGTTTTGAGAAAATAGTAGGTAACGTTTTTGCCCCTAGTTTAGTTTCTTTAAAAGATAAGGAGCGTTTTCTCTATAACCAAACAGATACACACACACAAACACACACACACGCACAGACACACACACACACACACACACACACACACACACACACACACACACACACACCAATGAAATCAAACTTCTCCTTCTTTAGGTAGGGCCATGTTCACTGTTGGTGTAGGTCAAGATTTCTGGAAATCCCTGAAATCTGGGTTAGCCCACTTTGTCCTTCAAAGCGACCAAATCAAGCATAGCTTGATTTTCGATCATCTGGCCTTGGGGTTATCAGCTGCCCGCTGGTGATAAAATTCTAGTTTATAATCTTATTGAAAACCACGTCTTAATTAACGTAAGAATATCAAATTCCAAACCAGCGTATCAAAGTTAACAATAGGAATCGCAGATGACTCTTTTTCTTGCTGGATTTTGAAACAACAAAAAAGAAGTAGTTTTCATTTTTTAAATTTCATTATGTAGATTATTTTTTTCGTATCACAAAGAGGACGGACAAGTGTCAGTTTTAACAGGCTTATTCCTTTCAAAGATGGTGACAAAGCAAGCTGAGTGGGCCAACTCAGTCTTAGTGTGTTTGCTTGGATGACGTCACAGCTGCGAGCTTGAGTACCATTTATAACCGCTTTGCATTGGCTACACTTAAACACATTTAAAAGTTGACATATATCTATTATTTTCCTCAACACCGTACGACGAGGTGGGTGTGTAATTTTCGGGACTCCTGTCATGGAGCGCGGGGAGACGTCTGGACAGTCGTGGGGGAGGGGGGGGGGTGAAATCTGTGAGCTGACACTTAAATGTAGGGGCTGAATTTTAATAACGGGATCAAGATTTTTTTGAAAAAAATATTTTTGTTTGGTAACTGGCCTGCAGAACTACCATGCAAAGTTTTGTTGGGATAGACGATAGGTAAATTAATAAATCAGCTAGGATTTTTTTTAACGCGGTCAGACGAAAGTGGACAAGCTAGATCTGTGCTATAAAATCTTTCCACAGTTCAGGGTTTTCTTCAAGGACAAGGGAGGGTTTGTTTGTTGTTGTTGTTGTTGTTGTTTTTTTTGTTGTTTTTTTTTGGGGGGGGGGGTGTATGGCACGCTTTTCTGACGTCTGGTCATCATGGTCGAAAGCGGAGACTGTTTACAGTACTCTAGATCAAACATTTAAAAAAGTGACTGTGAGTAAAATTCGGAGATCCAACAGCCAACCAATCAGCAGACAGTTACCTGGTGAATACAGGTCAGTTTGCTATCTTTCTCTCTTACTTTGAGCAGAAACTGATTAGTTCGAAGTCAGCCTTAGCAGGGTTTGGAGGCTGTCGACAGATAGTGCTTGTGATTCTGTGATAAAACGTTGGACACTGTCTTCCCGTCCCCTGTGACTAACTAACGAGACGAGACTTCCAGGCTACACAGTCATGATAGATTTCAAATATCTGCGCTAACTATTCAGGTATGTTATTTGTTTGCGTCTTTCTTTTCTTTTTTTTTTCTCTTTCGAGAAATTATCCCGACTTCATTGTTCTGATGCAACTGTTATGTTCTGAAATACTTCTTGAAAGTGGGCTTTATAACCGACTTCCAATTCCTTTTATTGAGTCCCCACTCTTCGCTCTCTCCACTCCTCATCGTATACTTTATGTATACTGAAAGGTCATTCATCTTTCCGGGGGCTCTCGTGGTCGAGAGGTTAGGGTGTTTGCCTCTCTTTCAATAGGTCCCGGGTTCGAATCCGGATGGTGACATGGACATTTTTATTCTTTAATATTGTCTCCTTTCACCTCCTTTCCTGCTCTCAATATGTTCTCTCTTCTGCTTCCGTCTCCACTTCCTGCCCCCACTCCCTCACCTCCTTTGCCCCCTCTTCTGGGCTCATAATTCTTTCTGCAGCTTTTCTACACCCCTGAGGTAAGATCTACACCTGGCCTTCTCAGATAAGAGGGGAAAATCTCGGAGATCTCGTGTGCAAGTTGCACATATTCTGTAAAAGATTCCTTGGTGATCCAAAATCAATAAGAGTAGGCTTTGGCTTCTTATTTTTCCACCCATTTAATAATCATTATTGCTTTGATGGACTTTTCTTTATTCGAACTTCAAAAAGTATAATTGCTAGTTTAACTTCTAATTTTTCTCAGAAAGACGGCACCCACATGAGAAGCCAAACAGCGGGTGGTCTACTGCTCCGATTTCCGTCTCTCACACTCAGGCTTAAAGTGACGCAGTGGGACTGTAGAGATAGGCAAATAGCTTGATAGGGAGCTAGGTGGATAGGTTAGAGTCAGAGTAGGATTTTGTAGGTGTTGCCATGGCCATGGCGGGAGGTAGTTGAGGTTGTAGTGTAGGTTTGGTTTGGGTTTTTTTTTTAGGCGGGTAGGAGGTAGGACGGGAAGGATGGCAGGGGTAGAATGGTGTGGGTAGAGCTTTCTGCTGATCTGAGTTTGAGTGTGAGGTTGTTGGAGTGGCATGAATACTGGATTGTTCCTTGATGTTCGCTGGTGCAGCACAGCCAGACCTGTATCGAAGTGGATCTTCATCACCAGGACCACCTGCTGGTGCAGAGGACAATCTACCAGAGGTATTTGTCGGTGAAGTATTGTCTTGGAAGATTATTTGTTTAATAGTTCAATAAAATTAGAAAAATATGAGACTGAGTTCAATGTAAGTTTTGCTTTTTAATTCAGATTAAACCGGAAAATGATAAAACGTATTTACAGATTTTTTATAAATGACCTTCTGTCCTTTAAACCAACCATAAACTATTTTATAACAACTCTTTATCTGAAGAAACAAAATAATTAACATGTCTGATCTGATGAAACAAGATATTCCTGACATATGTCTTCATCACCAGAACCCCTCCGCTGGATCGGAGGATGACCTGGATGACGACGTCAAGTATACGGTCGGACCATCAACAGGAGGTATTTGTCTGTGAAGTAACTTGTCTTGGAAGATTATTTGTTTATAAGTTTAAAATCAGAAGAATAGCTATCTATGTGACTGAGTTAAATGTAAAACTTGTATTTGTTTAATTGAAATAAAACCGGAAAATGATAAATGTATTTAGTGGCAGATTTTTATAAATGACCCTCTGTCCTTTTAAATCAAGTGTAAACAGTTATATAGCAACTCTTTATCTGATGAAAGAAAAAAAAATAACTGGATTGATGAAAGAGGATATTCACAATTGACACATGTCTTCCTAACCAGGACCCCTCTACTGAAGTGGAGGATGAACTGGACGACTACGCCAAGGATACCACGGCCGAACCAACAACAGGAGGTATTTGTCTGTGAAAAAACTTGATATGGAATAATTTAATTTTTTTCATTAGCTAAAATAAATTACAAAAATGCAAATGGGACTGAGTTCAATGTAAGTTGTTTTATTTTATTCAGAAAAAACTTGAAAGTGATAAATGTTTTTAGCGACAGATTTTTAAAAAAATGACCTTCTGTCCTTTTAAACCAACCATAAGTATTATTTATAATAGCTCCTTTTATTTGATCAAACAAAAAAATAAGCTACATTGATAAAAGATATTCCTACTTTACACATGTCTTCATCACCAGGACCCCTCCGCTGGAGTGGAGGATGACCTTGATGACAAACCCTAAGGATTCCACGGCGGACCATCAACAGGAGGTATTTGTCTGTGAAGTAATGTGTCTTGGAAGATTATTTGCTTATTAGTTTAATAAAATTAGAAGAAAATCTATCTGTGCGACTAAGTTAAATGTAAATTTTTTATTTGTCTAATTCAGATAAAACCAGATAATGATAAAATGTATTTTGTGACAATTTTTTATAAATGAAGTTTCTTTCTTTTAAACCAGCCGTACACTATTTTATTAAGTCTCTTTCATGTGATAAAACAAAACAAAAACTTTATTAATGGAGGAGGATATTCCTAATTGACACGTCTTCATCACCAGGACCCCTCTGCTGGAGTGGAGGATGACCTGGACAACGATCAAAGGATACCACGGCCGGATCATCAACATGAGGTATTTGTCTGTGAAGTAATTTGTCTTGGAAGATTATTTGCTTATTAGTTTAACAGAATTAGAAGAATATCTATCAATGTGACTGAGTTAAATGTAAAAGTTTTATTTGTTTAATTCTTTTGAAGCCGGAAAATTATAAAATTATTTAGATTTTTTATAAATGACTTTTTGTCCTTTTAAATCAACTGTAAAAAATGTTAAAACAACTCTTTATCTGATGAAACAAAAAAATCGTGATTGATATGAGGATATTTCTAATTAACATATGTCTTCATCACCAGGACCCCTCTGCAGGAGTGGAGGATGACCTGGACGACGACGTCAATGGTACCACTGTCAGACAATCAACAGGAGGTATTTGTGTGTAAAGTAATGTCTTGGAATAGTTTTATTTTTTCATTAGCTAAAAATATTTTAGAAAAATACCTATGAGACTGAGTTCAATGTAAGTTTTGTTTTTAATTCAAATAAAACCGAAAATATAAATGACCATTCGTCCTTTTAAAACTGCAGTAAGCTATTTTATTACGGCTCTTTTTATTTGATTAAAAAAAACAACGTTATTAATGAAAGAGGATTTTCCTAATTGACACATGTCTTCATCACTAGGACCCCTCTGCTGGAGCGGAGGATGGCCTGGACGACGACGAAAAGGATACCAAGACTGGACCATCAACATGAGGTATTTGTCTGTGAAGTAATGTCTTGGAAGGTTATTTGTTTATTAGTTCAATGAAATTAGTAGAATACCTACGACAGAGTAAAATCTGGTTACATTTTTTTTTTTAATTCAGATAAAACAGGAAAAATGATAAAATGTTTTTAGCGACAGGTTTTTAAAAAATGACCTTCTGTCCTTTTAAACCAACTATAAAACATTTTATAACAACTTTTTATATGATGAAATTTAAAAAAAGCTTTATTGAAGGAGGATATTCCTAATTGACACATGTATTCATCACCAGGACCCCTCTGCTGCAGTGGAGGATGACCTGGACGACGACGCTAAAGATACCACTGCGGCCGAACCATCAACAGGAGGTATTTGTCTGTTAAGTAATGTGTCTTGGAAGATTATTTGTTTATCAATTCAATGAAATTAGAAGAAATCCTGTCTATGGGACTGAGTTAATTGTAAATTATATTTTTTTCATTCAGATAAAATTGAGAAATGATAAAATGTATTTACTAGCTTGTCTTGGAATAATTTTATTTTTTCATTAGCTAAAATTTTTTTAGAAAAATGCAAATGGGACTGAGTTCAATGTACACTACTTTTCGTCTTTTTAAACAAACCGTAAACAATTTTATCAAAAAAGAAAACATAAATGAAAGAGGATATTCCTAATTGACACATGTTTTCATCACCAGGACCCCTCTGCTGGAGCGGAGGATGACCTGGACGACGACGCCAAGTATACCGCGGCCGGACCATCAAGAAGAGGAGGTATTTGTCTGTGAAGTAATGTCTCTTGGAAGATTATTTGTTTATTAGTTTTAAAATTAAAAGAATATCTATCTATGGGACTGAGTTAAATGTACATTTTTTATTTGTTTAATTCTGACAAAACCGGAAAATGATAAAATGTACTAAGCAACAGATTTTTATAAATGACTTTCTGTGCTTTAAACCAACCACAAACAATGTTATAACAACTCTTTATCTGATGAAACAAAAATATTAACATGATTGATGAGAGGTAATTCCTTATCACTTGTATTCATCACCAGGACCCCTCTGCTGGAGCGGAGGATGACCTGCACGACGACGCCAAGGATACCACAGCCGGACCATCTACAGGAGGTATTTATCTGTGAAGTAACGTCTTGGAAAAAATTTATTTCTGCACTAACTCAATAAAATTAGAAAAATACCCCTGAGACTGAGTTCAATGTAAGTTTTGTTTTTTAATTCGGATAAAACCGGAAAGTGATAAAAAGCATTTAGTGGCAGATTTTTGCAATTGACCTTCTGTCCTTTTAAACCAAACGCAATTTTATAACTGCTTTTTTGTTGATGAAACAAAAAAAACTTGATTGATGATGTGCATTCCTAATTGACACATTTCTTCATCACCAGGACCCCTCTGCTGGAGCGGAGGATGACCTACCCGATGACGCCAAGGGTACCACAGCCGCACGATCAGCAGGAGGTATATGTCTGTGAAGTAATGTCTTGGAATAATTTTATTTCTTCACTAGCTCAATCAAATTAGAAAAATAAAAATGGGACTGACTTCAATGTAATTTTGTTTTTTAATTCAAATAAAACCCGAAAATGATAAAATGTGAGGCAGCGTGGTGGAATCAGGCTCTCGTAAAAAATAATGAAAGTGAAGAAATTTGCATTTTTCCACAGGTTTGTGAATATTTTTCAAATTTTTGTTTTTTGGCTCAACGCCTTTCATGCCCATTAAAGAACTCATTTCTGTATGGATTGTTCTTAAAAACATTGATTAAAGGCACAACAAATATAAATTTTCAGTTACCACGGACTCTTAAGCTAAGGAAAGAACTCATCTTTGACAGCCATTTTCTCACTGTTACCTCTGAAAACAGGTGACCCCCACCCCCTTCATTCTCAAATATCTCAACTATTATGTAAGATAGACGTTTTTTTTCCACCCAAATAAAGACAAATAAACAAGGTTTAAGATGATACCTATAACTCTACATGCCCAAAAATTGATGAGAGCCTGATTCCATAACGCTGCCTCACAAATGTATTTACATATTTTTAGAAATGACCTTCTGTCCTTTCAAACCAACCATAAATAATTTTATAACAGCTCTTTTTTTTATGAAACAAAAAAAGAAGCTCTATTGATGAAAGAGGATATTCCTACTTTACACATTTCTTCATCACCAGGACCTCTCTGCTGGAGCGGAGGATGACCTGGACAACGACGCCTTCGATACCACGGCAGGATCATCCACAGCAGGTATTTGTCTGTGAAGAAATATGTCTTGTAAGGTTATTTGCTCATTAGCTCAATAAAATGATGTTTGAAAAATCTGTGTGTGGTAATTACGTTAGCAAATTGTCTCTATAGCAATATAGGAAACATACTCAGTTTTTAAAAAAACCAATATATTGCTATTTGTCATTGTCGATGGGTGAGGGTGCCAGTGGCAGGGCCTTCTCGATTTCCTTTCCCCTGTTTTTTTGTGCCAGTCTTGTATTAATGTGTTCCTACTTTTAAAAATCATTATTGCTTTGATGTACTTCCTGTTATTCGTACTTCAAAAACTTTTATTGTATTTTCTCAGAAAGAAGGCACCCACATGAGAAGCCAACAGCGGGTGGTCTGCTGCTCCGATTTCCGTCTCTCACACTCAGGCTTAAATTGACGCAGTGGGGCTGTAGAGATAGGCAAATAGCTTGATAGGGAGCTAGGTGGATAGGTTAGATTCAGAGTAGAGTTTTGTAGGTATTGCCATGGCCATGGCGGGAGGTAGTTGAGGTGGCAGTGTAGGTTTGGTTGTTTTTTTTGGGTTTTTTGGGGGGGTGATGGGAGGTAGGACGGGAATGACGGCAGGGGTGAAATGGTGTTGGTAGAGCTTCCTGCTGATCTTGAGTTTGGGTGTGAGGTTGTTGGAGTTGCATGTATACTGGATTGTTCCTTGATGAGGTTTTCTGGTGCAGCACAGCCAGACCTGTATCGAAGTGGATCTTCATCACCAGGACCACCTGCTGGTGCAGAGGACAATCTACAAGAGGTATTTGTCGGTGAAGTAATTTGTCTTGGAAGATCATTTTATAGTTCAATAAAATTAGAAAAATATGAGACTGAGTTCAATGTAAGTTTTGCTTTTTGATTCAGATAAAGCCGGAAAATGATAAAACGTATTTACAGATTTTTGTAAATGACCTTCTGCCCTTTAAATCAACCATAAACAATTCTATAACAACTCTTTATCTGATGAAAAAAACCCATTAGCTTGTCTGATGAAAAAAGATATTCCTGAAACTTGTCTTCATCACCAGGATCCCTCCGCCTGGACGACGACGCCAAGGATACGGCTGTCGGACCATCAACAGGAGGTATTTGTCTGTGAAGTAAAATGTCTTGGAGGATTATTTGTTTATTAGTTCAATGAAATTAGAAGAATACCAATCTATGGGACTGAGTTAAATGTTTAGGTTATATTTTTTTCATTCAGATAGAACCGGAAAAGATAAAATTTATTTTCAGATTTTTGTAAATGACATTTTTTCCTTTTAAACCAACAGTAATTTTTTTTATAACGGTTCTGTGTATTTGATGAAACAAAAAGAAAGCTTTATTGATGTATGCGGTTATTTCTAATTAACACATGTCTTCATCACCAGGACCCCTCTGCTGGTGTGGAAGATGACCTGGACAACGACGCCAAGGATACCACGGCCAGACCATCAACAGGAGGTATTTGTCTGTGAAGTAATTTCTTGGAATAATTTGATTTTCTTTACTGTCTTAATAAAATTAGAAAAATACCTATGGGACTGAGTTCAATGTAAGTTTTGTTTTTTAATTCAAATAAAACCCGAAAAAATGATAAAATGTATTTACATTTTAATAAATAACATTTTTGTCCTTTTAAACCATCTGTAAACAGTTTTATAACAACTTTTTTTTTGATGAAAGAAAACAAATTAACATGATTGATGAAAGAGAATATTCCTAATTTACACGTTTTCATCGCCAGGACCCCTCTGCTGGAGTGGAGGATGACCTGGACGACGACGCCAAGGATACCACGGCCGGACCATGGACAGGAGGTATTTGTCTGGGAAATAATTTGTCTTGGAATAATTTTATTTTTTCATTAGCTATAAAATCATTCGAAAAATGCAAATGGGACTGAGTTCAATGTAAGATTTGTTTGTTTTTTATTCAGATAAAACTTGAAAATGATAAATGTTTTTAGTGACAGATTTTAAAAAAATGACCTTCTGTCCTTTTAAACCAAAAATAAATATATTTATAACAGCTCTTTTTATTTGATACAAAATAAAAGCTTTATTGATGAAAGAGGATATTCCTACTTTACACATGTCTTCATCACCAGTACCCCTCCGCTGGAGTGGAGGATGACCTTGATGGCAAACCCCAAGGATTCCACGGCTGGACCATCAACAGGAGGTATCTGTCTGTGAAGTAATGTGTCTTGGAAGATTATTTGCTTATTAGTTTAATAAAATTAGAAGAATATCTAGCTATACGACTGAATTAAATGTACATTTATTATTTGTCTAATTCAGATAAAACCAGATAATGATAAAATGTATTTTGAGACAAATTTTTATAAATGACATTTCGTCCTTTTAAACCAGCCGTAAACTATTTTATTATGGCTCTTTTTATTTGATAAAACAAAAAAAAGCATTATTTATGAAGGAGGATATTCCTAATTGACACATGCCTTCATCACCAGAACCCCTCTGCAGGAGCGGAGGATGATCTGGACGACGACGCCAAGGATACCACGGCCGGAACATCAACAGGAGGTATTTGTCTGTAAAGTAATGTCTTGGAAGATTATTTGTTTATTAGTTTAATGAAATTAGAAGAATATATATATATATGGCACTGAGTTAAAAGTAAAGGCTATATCTTTTTAATCTAGATAAAACCGAAAAATGATAAGATATTTACTGACATATTTTTTAAAATAACCTGTCTTTTTAAACCAACTATAAACAATTTTAAAATAACACTTTATCTGATGGAGCAAAAAAAATTCAACATGATTGATGAAAGAGGATATTCTTAATAAGCAAATGTCTTCATCACCATGACCCCTCTGCTTGAGTGGAGGATGCCCTGGACAACAACGCCAAGGATACCACGGCAGGACCATCAACAGGAGGTATTTGTGTGTGAAGTAATTTCTTGGAATAATTTTATTTCTTTACTGTCTTAATAAAATTAGAAAAATACCTATGGGACTGAGTTCAATGTAAGTTTTGTTTTTTAATTCAGATAAAACCGGAGAATGATAAAATGTATTAGCGATTAAAATAACCTTCTGTCCTTTTAAACCAACTGTCAATAATTTTATAACAACTCTTTATCTGAAGAAACAAAAATATTAACATGATTGATGAAAGAGGATATTCATAATTGACACGTGTTTTCAACACCAGGACCCCTCTGCTGGAGTGGAGGATGACCTGGACGATGACACCAAAGATACCTCGGCTGGACCATCAACAGGAGGTATTCGTGAAGTAATTTGTCTTGTAAGGTTATTGCTCTTTAGCTCAATAAAATGTTTGAAAAATCTGTGTGTGGTAATTACGTTAACAAATTGTATCTATAGCAATATAGAATACATACTCAGTTTTAAAAAAAACCCCAATATATTGCTATTTGTCATTGTCGATGGATGAGGGTGCCAGGGGCAGGGCCTTCTCTTTTCCTTTCCCCTTTTGTTTGTTCCTACTTTTAATAATCATTATTGCATTGATGGACTTCCTGTTACTCGAACTCAAAAAAGTATAATAACTAGTTTAACTTCTAATTTATTTTCTCAGAAAGACGGCACCCACATGAGAAGCCAACAGTGGGTGGTCTACTGCTCCGATTTCCGTCTCTCACACTCAGGCTTAAAGTGACGCAGTGGGGCTGTAGAGATAGGCAAATAGCTTGATAGGGAGCTAGGTGGATAGGTTAGAGTCAGAGTAGGATTTTGTAGGTGTTGCCATGGCCATGGCGGGAGGTAGTTGAGGTTGTAGTGTAGGTTTGGTTGTTGTTTTTTAAGGGGGGTGGGAGGTAGGACGGGAAGGGTGGCAGGGGTAGAATGGTGTGGGTAGAGCTTCCTGTTGATCTTGAGTTTGAGTGTGAGGTTGTTGGAGTGGCATGTATACTGGATTGTTCCTTGAGATTTGCTGGTGCAGAACTGTATCGAAATGGATTTTTATCACCAGGACCCTTCAGGAAAACCTCAAATGGAGGTATTTGTCTTTGAAGTAATTTTTCACAGAACGTTATTGGTTAATTATTACTGTAAATTTCAAAAATATCTATTGAGGGGTCGGAGTTCAATGTAGTTTTATTTTTTGCATTTAGATGGAAAGGGAAAATGATGAAATGTATAAATTTTACTAACAGACTTTTATGAATGTCCTTGTGCCCTTTTAATCAATACCAACAAAGGCAGTTACTTGGAAGATATGTATATGGCACTTAAATTACCAAATTGTCTGAGTAGGACCATAAGAAAATACACATTCAAAAACCACCACTGTATCTTATTTTGGGTGGTTTGAGGGTGCCAATGTCAGCTTTCTTTTTTTTTCTTTTCCTCTGTAGTTTTATATTGTAATGTGTGCTAAGTGACCACTATTGCAACTACGTTGTCATTACTCACATTTAGTAGCTCAAATTCACTTTTTTTCCTCCTTATAAAGCTGCCTAGCCAACAGTTGACAGACCCCCAAGAAGCAGATACCCTGTCCTGAAAGCAAGAGCCTTCCACTCAGCCTGGATGGTAGCATCCCCCTTCTGCCCATGACTTCCTGCCAAATGAAAGTGCTGTGCTAGCATGATCGAATTGTGTCGACCGCACTGCAACAAACAATATTTCAATCAGACAGTCAAGAACTAACAGACACTTGCCAAGTTTCAAGAATCCCGCCAGCAGACAACTACTCTTGAATGGACTCGTCAACTCCGCCAGTTAACATCCCCGGACAACTTTTAACACCGAGGTACCTAGACAGTTTTACATCTCTTATGTGAAACTATGCTGATAGTGCCGAAAAAAAGTCTAGTAAAGACTCAAGAAAACAATGTTCCTTGTATGATGTCCAGCTGGAGACTTTGTAATGAAGCCACTTAGATACAAGGTCGCTGATTTAAATTTAAAACGATAAGACATCTTGTTCCCTACTCTCAGTACAAACTTTGGTGACATCAGAAGGTCAAGCCACTTTTCTGGTCAATCAGGTGGGAACAGCTGCCTGCTGCTTTAAGTTTGAGTGTGAGGTTGTTGGAGTGAATTTTGTTTACTGAAAAGTTCCTTGCAGTTTGTTGGTGCAGTAAATAAATGTTTACTCATTTGATCATTAACAAATAAACAAATAAACAAGTACTGCCTGTTGTTAGTTCGGCCTTTGGCCTTCTGTGGTAGACGTTCTGATACCATCAGTATTTTCTTGACCAGAAGTGTGTCGTTATAAAAAGTTTGACGTGCACTGAGTCAACAAATTAAGTCTTTTTACTGCTACAATTTTTTTTTTTATGAATGGTCAGAACTTTACTTCGACCCCATGTTATTGACCTTTTTAAGCTCCTTGACTTAGCTCTGACCTCTCTCTGGTGACCTTTTAGTGGGGCTTATTGACATAACTATAACCCCTTATTGTTGATCATTTAAACTTTTACCTTTAGTCTGACCTATGTTGTTGACCCTCAGGACTCATGTTCTGTCTTTTTCCAACCCCTGGCTGGTGTAAATTTAGAACTTTACCTTCACTCTGAACCATGTTGATTTTACCTTCAGTCCGACCCCACGTTATTGACCCTCAGGACTCATGTCTTGACCTAGCTCCGATCCCTCTTGGTGACCCTAAAGAATTTTATTGGGTCGTTAGTGCCGTAAAACACCCAATCAATCAATCTAAAGAACTTTACCTTTAGTCAGATCCCATGTTTGAATTTATCTCCAGTCTGAACCCCCATTTATTTTTACTTTTAGTCCGACCCCACACTTTTTACCCTCATGACTCATATCTTGATCTTTAGTCCAACCCCACATTCGTTTTTACCTTTAGTTTGACCCCACATTATTGACCCTCAAGACTCGTGTCTTGACTTAGCTCCAACTCTTCTTGGATTCACTACAACTGACAATGTACACAATCTCATAGATAGAATCGCCAGATGTATCAATGATATAAGAAAATGGATGTTCAAGAACAAATTAAAATTAAATGAGGAAAAGACCGAAATATTTCTTCGTAGCAGCGCATGCAATGAAATCGACAATATCAGAATAAACATCAATGGCCACGAAATATCAGCCCAAATTTTCATATTTCGATTAGACAGAATCCATCCAAGCTGTAGATCGTTGTGAGTTTGTATGTGCGTATGTGCATATGTACGTATGTGTGTATGTGAGTATGTATGTGTGTGTGGTGAGTTCGTGAGTGAATATGTGTTTGCATGAGTATAGTGATTTGTAAATCCATTATATGTATCATGTTAAGCGCATAGAGCATTGCATAAGTGGATATGCGCTATATAAATGCAATTCATTATTAACCTCCGAAACATATCCTTTAGTCCCACCCCACGTTGTTCCTCAGGACTCCTGCACTGACTCAGCTCCGACCCCTCTTGGTGACCTTAAATAACTTTACCTTTAGTCCTACCCCACGTTATTGACCCTCAGGACACGTGTCTTGACCTAGCTCCGATCCCTCTTGGTGACTCTAAAGAACTTTACCTTTAGTCCGACCCCACATTTGTTTTTACCTTCAGTCTGACCCTACGTCATTGACCCCCAGGACTCGTTTCTTGGTGACCCTGAAGAACTTTACATTTAGTACGAATCGATATTTGTTTTTACCTTCAGTCTGACCCCACGTTGGTGACTCTCAGGACTCACGTCTTGACCATAGTCTGGCCCCACGTTTTTTACCTTTAGTCCGACCCCATGCTATTGACCCTCGGGATTCTTGTCTTGATCTTTAGTCCAACCCCACGTTGTTGACCCTCAGGACCCATGTCTTGACCTAGCTCCGATCCGTCTTGGTGACCCTAAAGAACTTTACCTTTAGTTCGATCCCATGTTTGTTTTTATCCTCAGTCCGACCCCATGTTGACACTCAGGACTTATGTTTTCACCTTTAGTATGACCCACTTTGTTTTCACCTTTTGTCCGACCCCACGTTATTGACCCTCAAGACTCGTGTCTTGACTTATCTCCGACTCTTCTTGGTTAACCTACTAAACATATTGTTTAGTCCGACCCATGTTGTTTTTTCCTTTAGTCCGACCCCACGTTTTTGACCCTCAGGATTCATGTCTTGACCGAGCTCCAACCCCTCTTGGTGACCCTAAAGAACTTTACCTGTAATCCGATCCCATGTTTGTTTTAATCTTCAGTCCGACCCCACATTTGTTTTAATCCAACCTCACGTTGTTGACGGTTAGGACCCAAGTCTTTACCTAGCTCCGATCTCTCTCGGTGACCCTAAAGAACTTTACCTTTGTCCGATCCTTCGTTTGTTTTTACCTTCAGTCCATCCCCACATTATTTACCCTCAGGACTCATGTCTTGACCAAGCTCGATCCCTCCTGGTGACCCTAAAGAACTTTACATTTTGTTTGAACCACTTTGTTTTCACTTTTTGTTTGACCCCAAGTTATTGACCATCATGACCCATGTCTTGACTTAGCTCCAACTCTTCTTTGTGAACCTACGGAACATATCCTTTAGTCCGACCCATGTTGTTTTTCCCTTTAGTCAGACCCCGCGTTGTTGACCCTCTGGACCCATGTCTTGACCTAGCTCCAATCCCTCTTAGTCACCCTAATGAACTTTTCCTTTATTCCGATCCCACATTTGTTTTTACCTTTAGTCCGACCCCACGTTGTTGACCCTCAGGACTCATGTCTTTACCTAGCTGCGATTCCTCTTGATGACCCTAAAGAACTTAATTTTTAGACCGATCCCATGTTTGTTTTTATCTTCAATCTGACCCCACGTTTGTTTTTACCTTTAGTCTGACCCCGCGTAATTGACTCTCAGGACTCTGTCTTGACCTAGCTCGATTCCTCTTGGTGACCTTACAAAGTTACAGAATTTTACATTTTGTCCGACCCCACATTATTGACCCTCAAGACTCGTGTCTTGACTGAGCTCCGACTCTTCTTGGTGAACCTACGGAAAATATCCTTTAGTCCAACCCAATGTTGTTGACCCTCAGGATTCATGTCTTTACCTAGCTTCGATCCCTCTTAGGTGACCCTAAAGAACTTTACTTTCAGTCCGATGCCACATTTTTTTTTACCTTTAGTCCGACCCCACGTTTGTTTTTACCTTCAGTCCATCCCCAAGTTATTGACCCTCAGGACTCTGTCTTGACCTAACTCCGATCCCACTTGGTGACCCTAAAGAACTTTACATTTTGTCCCACCCACATTGTTTTCACTTTTAGTCCAACCCCACGGTATTGACCATCAGGACTCATGTCTTGACTTAGCTCAAACTCTTCTTGTTGAACCTACGGAACATATTATCCTTTAGTCAGACCCATGTTGTTTTTTCCTTTAGTCCGACCGTTAATCCCCAGGACTCGTGTCTTGACCTAGCTCCGATCCTTTTTTGTGACCCTAAAGAACTTTAACTTTAGTTCGATCCCACGTTTATTTTAACTTTCAGTCCAACCCCACGTTGTTGACCCTCGGGACTCTTTGTTACTGAGAGGTTCATTGGAGTATGAGTGAGTACAGCTTCAGCCCCTTTTGCAAGACTCTTGCTCTAGTGGTGGTGTCCTTCCTATCTGTGGTTGTCTGTGTGTTACACTTGGGGCAAGAGATATTAGAAAGAGGGTCTGGCTGAGAGGGTTTCAGTCACTCAACACAGTTCTCAGTTTATCTCTGCTCAGTTAATAATGAGAATAGTGTGACCGTGTGCGGTTACGAGCTCCGAAAGACTCTTACTAAGACACGTCTGATTTTGTTGCGGTGAAACCCGTTGACGCTTAATTAAATGACCAAAATTGTGTCGATGGTGCCGTAAAACATCAACTCAATCAATGTGCTCAGTTTAAGATTCTGTGATACCGTACGTCACTTTTCAAAACGGGGTATTGCTGAGTCTTACTCTGAGCAGTCCATTTTCTCTGCTGGTATCACTAGTAGGTTTCAGATTAAGTCCAGAAATTCATGTTTCCTTTGAGCTTATTCTTTGTTTGACCACAGCAAATAAAAATGAGCATAATTTTTTTTTGTTTTCATGTCAGTCATTTGTTTTTATGTCTCAGTTCCTTTAGGTGTATGTGCATAGTATATTTGGTTTATTTTTGTTCTTCAACTCCTTCATGGCCAGACCTGCTCTATGATGCAGAATAACAGACCAAGAGTATATTAACTGCTTAGTGCAAGACTCAGCCATACCCCGTAAAAGTGATGGGTGAGTGACAGAGTCTCTTGTCTTACACTGAGCCTCGATTTGGTCTTGCTGTGGAGGGGTTAATGATCTTATGGTTGCTTATTGTTAGCAGAAGTGGCAAAACTAATGACTTTTGGGAAGAACAAAAGTGCTTATCGACTGCTTTGTGAAAGACTCCACCATACGTGGTTTTAGAGGTGATAATATGTGGCTTTGAGATGTGACTCTACGTCACTTTGAGAGGTGACCATGCATTGCTTTGAGAAGTGGCCATACGTCACTTTGAGAAACGACGTGTGTCTGAGACTTACCTTACTTTATTAAAACCCAGAAATTAAACTTGAAAAAAAAACTGAATCAGATTTTGTTTGTTTGTCAAATAATATAAATATATATTTATATATTTGTTCATGTAGTATGTGTGTTTGTGTGTAAGATATGACTGTTTTGGAATCTATTGATAAACCTGAATGAAGGAAAATAATAAGTCCACCACCGTGAAAGCCTTTTCACAAGTATGGAGGTGGCGGGGGGGCCCTGGTGTGGTTTGCTTCTTCTTTCCTATCAAACCTCTATCGTCCTTATCTCCCCTTCTTCTTTTTTATGTTTGTTACTCTCTTGTAACACCTCTAATCTTCCGGCGCTCATATGACCTAATGCAGTTGCGAGCACCATAAAATCTCAACTAAAACTAACTCTTATCAAATGTCTATCGTCCTGATCTCTCATCTTTTTTGTTTGTGTTTGTTACATACTCCCTTGTAGCCCCCCCCCCCCCCACCCCCGGGGGCGGTGCCACTGACTGTAGTGTCTCTAAGCCATTCCCAAAGGTGGGACATTTCTCGTTCAAGCAAAGTAGAATTGTAAATGGGCTGATTCATCATGTCACGCTCATAACTGTGTCTGGTCTGCAACAGGGAACTGCTGCTTTTTCTTTCCTAATCCCTTACTATTGTCATTTTCCTCTACTTCTTTTGTATGTTTGTCACTCTTATGACCCGCTATTTCCGGGGTGCCTTGATAGTCGAAGCAGACCTTGTGCTGTTGAAGCTGGAGAGGTGAGCAGAGTAAGTCTGGTTCCCTGTAAGGACTTCTCTGTTGACACCCACCCCTTGGGGCTCATATGACGTTATGCAGCTGCGAGCGCCGTAAAACCCTCTATTAAAAAAAACAAACTCCCTTGTAACACCTCTAATCCTCGGCACTTATACGACCTTATCATGTTGCAAGTGCCGTAAAACTATCTAAAACTAAACTAAGAGCTCAAGGGCTAACTGACTATCAGATCTCTATCTCGCGGTGTAGTTGATTTTTTTTCTTTGTGTATATTCCTGATTTAGAACGTGGAATCACACCTTACCTGCCTGTGGGTGGTTGGCGGGGGCTCTGGTGTGGTTTGCTTTTTCTTTCCTATGAAACATCGATCGCCTTTATCTAATCTCCTTCCTTTTTGTGTTTGTTACTTTCTTGTAGCACCTCTAATATCCGGCACTTATATGACCTTATTGTGTTGCAAGTCCAGACTTTCATCAACAGATATAATATGAGGAGTATTCTAAGAATTAAGAAGCAGGATAGATTTAATAAGAAAAGAAGAGCTGTGGGAAAGGACAGGCCAACAGGATATAGAAGTAGAAATAGGACTAAGAAAGTGGCGATGGATGGGTCACACCTTACGAAAGCTCAGCGGAAGCGTCACAAGACAGTCACTGCAGTGGGACCCACAAGAAGCACGAGGCAGGGGTAGGTCTCGAGAAACATGGAGATGCGTGAAAAGGGACATGAGAGAGATGAAGCTCACTTGGAACGAGCTTGGAAGGATGGCTCAGGACAGATAATTGGAAGGAGCTTGTATGTGGCCTATACCCTGCTAAGGGTGAAAAGCATTGATGATGTGTTGTAAGTACTGTAAAAACACTCACTAAAACATAAAACAAACACCTTGCAAGAGAGACAGGCACCTACCCTTTTCGAAGGTTCTCTCAATATTTTTACTAACCAGCATGACCTTAATTTTGGGTGGGAATGAAATTTGTCGGAACAGCAGCCTGAAAGGCGTACTCTTTTCGTTTTTAGAAGCACCAAGGGATCTTTAACGTAGGCTTACAAAGTTTCCAAACAAGACCTCTGCAATTTTTTGTCCAGAAAAGACTAGGTACCGTACCCCCCGGGGCGGTGCCACTGACTGATGTGTCTGCAGGCCATTCCCAAAGGGGTGACATTTCAGCATTTCTCGTTCTAATGCATAGTAGAATTGTAAATGGGCTGATCCAACAATGTCATGCTCATAACTGTGTCTGAACTACAACAGGGAACTGCTGCTTTTTCTTTCCTAATCCTCACTATCATCATTTTCCTCTACT
>NW_004798354.1:114693-116151 GCF_000002075.1 Aplysia californica
TCTTTCCTAATCCTCACTATCATCATTTTCCTCTACTTCTTTTGTGTGTTTGTCACTCTTTTGTGACCCGCTATTTCCGGGGTGCCTTGATAGTCGAAGCAGACTTTGTGATGTTGAAGCTAGAGAGGTGAGCAGAGTAAGTCTGATTCCCTGTAAGGACTTCTCTGTTGACATCCACCCCTTGGCGCTCATATGACTGAACTAAAAAAATACATTTTGGGTTGGAATTAAATGTGCCCGAACAACTACCTGAAAGGCGTAGTTCTTTCGATTTTAGAAGCACCAAGGGATCTTTAACCTAGACTTACAAAGTTTCCAAACAAGACCTCTGCTATTATTTTTTCAGAAAAGGCTAGGTGGCGTCTGGGATAGTAGTTTAGCGCTTTCGCTTTCGCTCACAGGAGACCCGAGTTCCATTCTTGAGCGGAGGGAAAAGTTATACAATATAGAATGTAAAGCCTGTAATATATATCGAGTATCTCGGTCTTTCTGCTGGGATCCTGTGGTTAGTTGTTTTGATTTATATTTTGACTCGTCGTGCAACACGGTGTAATATATACTGTAGTTTATTTCTTTCTAAAGCTTGGGATTGGAGGTTGAGAGGGAAGGGGGTTTGGACAAAATGAGTAGAAAACAGTTGTCCTAGTAACAGAAAATTGTTGAATAGACATAAGAGTAAATCTTGCTATAAGACCCTACTGCAATAATACGTTTTATATGACATTGTAAGAAAGAAAGTATTCACACAAGAACATAGAACAAAGACAGATGAAATCAGGGTTATAAATGATTGCTAAAAAGGTATTGTTTTTGTCCGCAAATTATTGAGCACAGTGATTTCGTTTCATTTATCTTTTTCATAAAGTGCGTCCCCTCCCCCATGATTTTTACTAATAAAAAGGTGATAATAATAATGGTGCCCTTATAATAAAACTGATTTACTGTATTGATGCGTAAATAGTACTTTTGTTGGTAGCTTGTGTCGATGGTTTCCTTAGACTAGAGGGATTTTCAAGAAGTCTTTTGTCTAAATATGAAGGAATAAAGATAGAGCTTTGTAAATTGGCACACATAGTCACCATGCAGAATAACACATTTCTGCCACCCCTCTTTGACCTTCAAAGGTCCTCGAGGAAAAAAAAAGCCCCAGAATGGTCCACTAACCAGTACCCCACAGCTTCAATGGCGTTTGTGTAGTCATGGACCCGATGTCCTTTTAGAGATTTTTTAAGATTAGGAAACAGGAAAAAGTCTGACGCGGCTAGCTCTGGTAAAAAAGCTGGGTGTGGCAGGAGTTTAAAGCCTCACTGTTCTGTTGTCTGGGCTTCTTGTTGTGCCCTGTGCGCAGGAGCGTTGTCATGCAGTAGGAGGACCCATTACAGAGTTTTCCAAGCATATTCTCACCAATTCGAACCACAATTTTATCAGCAAACCCGAATAGTAGTACCCTGTGACTGT
>NW_004798354.1:118294-119526 GCF_000002075.1 Aplysia californica
TGGTGTGTATTGTTGGGATATAGGGCTGCGGCGCCCACTTCATTGTCTTTTTTGGAGCTGTCCGTGAAGATGGGCTCCACACCGGGGTATTTATCTATTAGCTTTTTGTATTCTGCTTTAAAAGTTTTGGTGTTTGTGCTTTCTTTGTTGTGCGTGGTCAGCTGTAAGTCTACTTTAGCCTTGGTGATCTGTCAAGGAGGGAGGTCGGGGAAAAGAATTTGTTGGATGTCTTGTTTGGAAAAGTGTAAGTTTTTGAGGTCCTCAAGGATTCTGAGGCCGAGGGGTTTGATGAGTTTTTCGTATATTGGAATTTGTTTATGGTTTCTGGGTTTGTTTCAAAAATGCTGTTGTGTGCTGGATTTTCCGGTGTTGAACTCTATGTATGTATGTAGTATAGGGTTTTTCGGCGCTCGCAACTGCTAAGGTCATATGAGCGCACGAAACACAAGTCGTTTACTTTCGCAAAAGTTCACTCCACGATTGGTTAACTAATTGACTTTAAAATGCTAAAATGTTAAAATATTAAAAATCAGTGTAAATATATTTGTGATTTAAAACAACTCTTATGGGTAACAATAAAAATTTTAAATAGTACGTTTTCATTTTTCATTTTACAACTTGCCATAGGCCAATGGCCTTTATAAAATTCAAAATTCTGCTGGGAACAACGACGAAAAAAATATCTTGCAATTTCTTGCAATTATAATATTTCCTTCGGATCTCTCCAAAGTCTAGACATTCGGTTAAGATGTATCTAATGGTAAAATCTGTGTCGCATCCGACACAGAACGGCTTCTCATCTCCCTGTAGGAGGTATTTGTGGGTCAGGGCCGTGTGTCCGATGCACAATCGAGTAAAAATGACTTCGTATCTTCTGGAGAGGTCCGAAGGATTTCGCTGTTCTAGTTTGGGTTTTATTTCATATAGTTTATTGTTTTTCTGCTTTTCCCAGTGGCTCTCCCACAGACTGGAGGTGTACTTTTTGACTTTATTTCCAAAGTCAGTCTGTGGGAGAGTGTTTGTCGTTGATCCCAGCAGAAGGGATGAAGCTTTCTTCGCCAGGTCGTCTACCTGCTCGTTTCCTCGGATGCCCACACGGCTAGGTATCCATGCGAACAAGATGGGTTTTTTCTGTTTCGGATAGTATATCTCATTCGCTACGCCGAGCCGTGGGGGGCGGCGCGGCACTTGATGCACGTCAGTACGTTAAGCCGCCCCCGGCGGCTCGAGAA
>NW_004798354.1:119626-120642 GCF_000002075.1 Aplysia californica
ACAGGCAGACAGGCAGGCAGATAAACAAACTAGACAGATGGAGGAGAAAAAGAAATAGACCATCTGAGCAAGAATAGACAAAGATGGATCCTTTGATCATTAGAAATAAACACACATAATATGACTTCATCATTCACAATCATTCACACCAAGATAACCAAACAAAGCACATAATTTGTTTTTTCTTCTCTTGTTATTATTTTTCAGTATTTGTTACATTAAGTTATTTCGCGCAAATGACCATGTTACTCAAAATACATAAAACACAAATACTCACAACAGACAAGTTGAAGTATTTCCTTGACATTAAAGGAAAAAGATGGGAGTTAAAATAAAAACAGGTATTGTTGAAAACGGGTATTGTTGAAAACAAAGGCAATCAGGTTTTCATTTTTATTCGCTTCCTACTGAGTTTATTGGAGGTCTCCAGCTACAACATTTCACATGAAAAAATATACGTGATTTTACGCCTCCGTTGACACAACATAGGTCATTTTAAGGAGGAGGGCTTCCGATACTGCCTGTGTTAGGGCCAACCAAGGCGAAAATGGATACAACATCTCAACAGAAAGACCGAGATACTCGATGACAATTGTCTCCGCAATCGGGAATAGAACTCAGGTCCGGGTGCGACATCAAAGCGACTAACCTCTACACCAAAGACACCGTTCATTTCTCAAGAGTGAAAGCTTCTTTTGTGAAAGTGATTGCTGAGCTTTCAGAACTCATAATGTGAAACGTCTGTGTTAACTTTATTTCTGAAGTACAGGTTAGTAGTAGTAGTAGTAGTATAGGGTTTTACGGCGCTCGCAACTGCTAAGGTCATATCAGCGCGCGAAACACAAGTTGCCTACTTTCGCAAAAGTTCACTCCACGATTGGTTAACTAATTGACTTTAAAATGCTAAAATGTTAAAATATTAGAATTCAGTGTAAATATATTTGTGATTTAAAACAACTCTTATAAGTAACAATAAAAATTTTAAGTGGTACGTTTTCCTTTCACAATTTGCCACA
>NW_004798354.1:123075-126706 GCF_000002075.1 Aplysia californica
TGCAACCGTCTTTGACGGAGAGAACTTGAAACCGTTATTGTTTGCCCTCGTTTCGAGTTTGTGCAGCTGCGTTTGCGGCTGTCTTTCCAGAGATCTCAAATGAGGATTTTTCGAACGGCAGCATATCAAAAAGTCGTCAACGTATAACGAACTGTCTATGCTGTTTTGGAGGGTTTTCACTATGGAATTTATTTTAGTTTCAAATAGGAGAGGAAATGGCTGTGTGGACTATGATTTGCAACTTGACCTGACCAGACAAAGGCAACATGTCTTAAAAAAAAAGTGACAGAAGGTGCGAGATATGAACATTGGAGGGTATGTCAAGCACCAGCTTCTTTTTGCAGACGCAATAGACACGAGAAAGGAACATTTTAGCATAGTTCATGAATGTTGATATCAGTCTGAAAATGGCTGTGTGGACTATGATTTGTACCTTGACCTGACCTGACAAAGGCAACACGTCTTAAAGAAAAAGTGAGCATGCAACTGAGACGATAGGACTTGAGGAAAAGAGAAGAAAGGAGTGATTTGGGTCTGGGGAGGGAGTGAAGAAAGATGTGACTTCTAACTTAGCAATATTGAAGAAGAAAAAAAAGAATATTTAAAATAGTTTGCAAGTGTGCATGCACAAATGGCTGTGTGGAATATGATAGTTACCTTGAAAAGACCAGACAAAGTCAACTCCAAAAAAGAAAAAGAAATAAATCTACGACGAAAACGATTTTGAGGAAATGTTTTAGATTGAGAATAGAGGTCAGGATATCAATATTGACTACTTTAAATTATTTTTCTTTGTTGCTCGGTTTGGGTTGTTGTTCATCTTGTATTGTTGCTTTTTTACTTGTTCAAGTTCGTGTGTCCTCTTTTAAAACCTCTGATAAGGAGGGAGAGGTTGTCTATGAGTAATAGGTTTATTTGTAGAAAGAAAAAATCTTGGTTGTCCATATGTTATGGTAGCAGCAATAGTAGATGTTAGATGTAGATCTTGTATTTTGTCTATCAATTCGATGGGATTGATCATCTTGTTATTGGAAATGAGAACGTGATTTTTAAAGTAAAGCACACTAAAATAGAAGTTACATTTGATAACAAACATTTCCATTTAACTTTTTTGTTGCTGTTGTACTTGAAAACAAATTGTTCAACGGTGGTACTGTTGAATATATGGGAGTGACGTATTCGCTTGCAATTAAACTCTGCATTATTTCCTGTACCTTATTCTTTATGACTTTTTATACATATAAAGACTTCAACAAAAGTTTTGGACCACTTGCAAACATTCTGAGTGGCCTTCTTGGGTCGACCTGCACGTGGGCGCTTTTGGACTGATCCAGTGGCGTGATGGTGCTGCCTCAGGTGGACAATGACAGAGTATGACACTGCAAGCCTTCTGGCAACTTCTCGGGCTCTAACTCCATCCTCCAGCCATGCTCTAGCTCTGGCACGATCAAAGTCTCTAAGCTTTGGTCTTGGTGGTATGTTGATGCGATACCGGATTTTGCGCTAACGGTGGCTTATATTGCCACTTAAGTGAGCACAGGTCGAGGCCGTACGTCCGTTTTGGACGCGCACCAACATTTTAACTGAGGAAAGTTCTTGGTGTCGCACACAAGTGGATAAAAAACAACAAATTTGGCTAAAATTCCAAGAGGATGTCCGTGCTGCGCGTGGTGGTTTTGGTCCTTTAGGAGGCTTTGCAGTACGCGTTGGTAACCCATTAACACTTTCAGAGCAAAAAAATTAGAAATATTCCTTGCTGTCTTTCTTTTGTTTGAATATTTTTAAAAATTAGGTCTGTCAGTCAAAGTGGCCCTTAACTTTTGTTGAAGTCTGTACTTTGTGCTACATTGTAGAGCGAAGGAAATGACACCAACATAACGTAGGACACACGACATGTAATGAAGGCGTAGAATGAAAAAGACAACACACTTAGCCTATAATACAACAGTGAGCAATGGCTCACTGCCCGGCATTGGCACAATGTCATTGTGTGTTTGTGTAGATGTGTGTGTGTGTGTGTGTGTGTGTGTGTGTGTGTGTGTGTGTGTGTGTGTGTGTGTGTGTGTGTGTGTGTGTGTGTGTGTAAGGGTGACCACATAGGGAAACCCGTTCCCTCACACTCACTGCCTGATCGAGGGAATGAAATTAAAAGAATCCCCTTATATAAACAGTTACGTCCCACATAGTAAAGCTGTCGTTGAGGACGCGCCAGTTAGGAGCGGACGGCACTGGCGTTTCTCGTGGAATCCAAACTACTTTGTTTCCAAGGCGGTCCAAAGCTGTCTACTTACGCCCACATTTGATGTAGCAAATGATTCAAACATGAACACAGAAGTGCTCATATCATCTGTGTACGCTAGAATTCCCATTTGGGACAAACCTAACAACGTTCACATTATACATCTATTTTTACTGGTAGGATACGAATACAGAGATACAGAACGCCGTACACTTAACACTAAATGACATATGATAATAACGATGATGATGATGGTGATGATGATGATTATAAACCGCCAACTGCCCCCCACCCCCCCTCTCTCTCTCTCTCTCTCTCTCTCTCTCTCTCTCTCTCTCTCTCTCTCTCTCTCCCTCTCATTTTCTCTTATAATTTGTCACGCGTGATCTAATTATAAACTAAAGAGTTCTGGGTGAAATAGGTAAAATGTCTCTCACACCTTTAGCGTTATTAGTCGGTCTACCAGTAAGCTCCC
The DNA here is from genome assembly GCF_000002075.1 of Aplysia californica. Classification (NCBI taxonomy): domain Eukaryota; kingdom Metazoa; phylum Mollusca; class Gastropoda; order Aplysiida; family Aplysiidae; genus Aplysia; species Aplysia californica. The sequence goes on from NW_004798354.1 coordinate 125,790, forward strand.
ATGTCACATCCGATCACGGGAATTACACTTTAATAAGATTTTGGCCCACGCATTCCCTCTCTATAGAATGCATATACTTGATGATAAACAGCCGCGTGTAACAACGTTCTCTATGTGGGGTCAAGCAGGCCCTTTCCAAAGCTTAACCCTATCTGTACTCCCTGGGGTCATTTGTACCCCGGGGTTGTATTCTTTACATTTTAAAATACTTCTAGTGCGAAAATCTATTGGAAAATTTCAGTATTTCTCAGAAAATACTTTTGACAGACAGTTTTTCTTACTCCAAGCCTAACACATGGCAGTTTTTTCAATCCAATTTGGCCCTTAGAGGCGTGCCTTGAGAGCGGTTTTTAAAGTTCTTGAAACCATTCACCCAATCCAATTGAGGCAGGATAGTATGCCGCATGTCTGTGTATTTTGACGCCGAGTGGTGTGGCCATGTTGTATGGCAGAGGTGAACTGGGGTCCTCTGTCAGACGTCATGTCGAGAGGAACTCCGAAACGAGATATGCAATAATTGACCAGCGAGTTGGTGTGTTGATAATGGTGAACAAATGCGTGAAACCACCAGACAGAGTTAAAGAAACATCAACAGTGGAAAGCGCTAAGGACCTTGTCAATTATTGGATATCTCGTTTCGGAGTTCCTCTCTTCATGACGTCTGACAGAGGACCCCAGTTCACCTCTGCCATACAACATGGCCACACCACTCGGCGTCAAAATACACAGACATGCGGCATACTATCCTGCCTCAATTGGATTGGGTGAATGGTTTCAAGAACTTTAAAAACCGCTCTCAAGGCACGCCTCTAAGGGCCAAATTGGATTGAAAAAACTGCCATGTGTTAGGCTTGGAGTAAGAAAAACTGTCTGTCAAAAGTATTTCTGAGAAATACTGAAATTTTCCAATAGATTTT
>NW_004798354.1:127808-132380 GCF_000002075.1 Aplysia californica
TTCCCTCGTCTCTCTTTGATTTTAATCTTTTTTTTTTACACTTAACAACAAGGTGCGTGCAGACGTGAGAAAATTTCAAGCTAAGCAAGCGACAATATAAACCAGCATCTTTGGACTTGACTCGCCTCTAGTCGCACCACCACTCATGTCTTTGTCTTTTCATTAACTTCCACTGCTCTGCTCTACTGTGCCCGCTCTGCTTGCAGTGTGGCCAGGGCCTTAGTGTGCGGCTGTAGTGCGGCAGGTTTTCTGCTACAGGTTAACCTGCAGATGCCCGCCATGAGAAGAGTCTTTTGTTTAGTTCGGAATCGTCCGAAGTTAACGCGTGTTACCAGCGGTTAGTTGCGGGCAACCCGTGCAGCAATTTTGTCGGAATGTCTTGGTAATAATTCTTGTTAGCCGCTGATTATGCAAAAATTCGTTCCCGGACATGAATGTTTTGCGTTATATATCTGAAACACACAAAAAAGCTAATAATTCATTAAGAAATCATTTCCTCGTTTAAATTTTTTACTTTAATTGTTTGGTATTTTACGCATCGGCCCCACATTGCAGTGGCGTCGGTAGCATAGTGGTTAGGCTACCGGACACGTAATCGTGAGAGTGCGGGTTCAGGGTTTCGAGCCTCAGCTCGGTCCGACGTTGTGTCCTTGGGAAAGACACCTTTACTCAAACTTTCCACTTGGCTCGGTCCTATCGGAGACGGACGTTAAATTAGGAGGTCCCGCCCCTTAAATAACCTAATAGTGTTAACAGAGGCGTTAAACCCATACCATTTCACCATTTTCCATCCACATTGCACTTGGTTGAACTGTATCAATCATGTTAGCATGAATTGATTTTGTTAAATGTTAAAAATGGATCCTCACGACCCCTCACGTCTGGTCGTGTCAGGGAAATCAGCGATAGGAAATAAAGAAGAGGGCACGACTTTTTTCCGCTGCGCACTTCAGTTGTGCGTGTTCTCTTATTGTCTGATCAACCGTAAGCAGAAGTAAGAAAGTTTTTAATGTCAGAATATTTCTCCGCGTCCGGTTGGATCGTTAAGATGGAAGGGGCTCTAGATCTATATGCCGTAGCGTTGTCGAGTGCTGATACAACATGGTAGATCTAGTACTTTAAATTGCCTCGTCGTTGATAATGTCGCAAAGAAAAAAAATTGAGCCTAGCCAGGGCAAACCAAGCAAGTGGGCTTTCAGTCCAAAACGCAGGGAGTTAAATTTGATTGCTATTTGGCTTATGCATTCTTTATAACACCATAATAGGCAGGTAATGTGTTGTCCAAAATCTTACTGAAGTGTCATTCTCGTGATCGATTATGACTTGGGATCTTGCTGGAAGAACCACTAATAAAAATGAAGGCGTGAGAGACATTTTTACCTGACATTTCGCCCAGAACACTTTAGTCTATAGCTAGATCACGCAGGGCAAATTATGAGAGAGAGAGAGAGAGAGAGAGAGAGAGAGAGAGAGAGAGAGAGAGAGAGACAGAGGAAGAGGGAGAGAGCCAGAGGAAGAGAGAGGGGTGGAGGGAGGGAAAGCGCGTGTTTCTATAATCGTCATTTTCATCACCATCATCAATATATCATTATCCTCATATGCCATTAAGTGTTAAGTGTACGGCGTTCAATATCACTGTATTCGTATCCTAAAAGTAAAAATAAATGTATAATGTGGACTTTGTTACGTTTTGGCAGACAGACAGACAGACAGACAGACAGACAGACAGACAGACAGACAGACAGACAGACTGACAGAGATCTTAACACCTTTTAAGTAACTATTTTTCTTTTTCTTCTATCAGCAAGTGCCATCAGCTGCTGCAGTAATTGTCAATTTGTGTATGAATTCTTAGTCAGATTTCGAGTTTATGTTAGGTGTATATTATCAAAGAATTATTGTCTGCGGGCATGCGTGAGACGTTGAATTAAATCTTATTCAACCGAGTTGTGGCACAATTAGTTACTTTGAACTGTGGTCGGGGGCCGTCACGAACATGTTCTATAATCATCTTTCCCCTCCCTCTGTTGTTTCTTATACCTACTAGTTTTGATTTCCCTTGCTCCACTTCGTCATTGATTTCTTAACTAAAGTGTACTTCTCGTGGCGAAGAAAATTTATTTGACTATTTTTCAATATGCTAGACTCGTTTAAGTTGAATCCTCTGGGTTTTTTTTAAATTATTAAAACACCTTCAGTTAAGTTCTAATTCTAACGAGTACTTTCCCATCATGACTCTGCGGGTAGCTGAAGGATGCGTCTAGGCAGTTGTCACTTTTCGTTCCTTTCTTGGTTTTACCTTGCTTGCTCATTACATGCACTAAATTACCAGTTATCTATCTATCTATCAATCTATCTATCTATCTATCTATCTATCTATCTATCTATCTATCTATCTATCTATCTACAATAAATGATTGTCTAATGTAATTATCTTTATTTTGACTCAAATCCCATAGCACTTTCAAGCAAACTTTTTTTGTGTACCTGAAAACAAAATTGCTCAACGATGGTACTTTTGAATACATTATGGGGCTGACATACTTGTCACATTTTCGGAACTGAAGTATATCCGGGAACATTGATCAACCTCCTCCCCCCTTTGGGGACACGGAAATGGGAAGCAGTGGAAGAACATTCTTCATTGTCCGATGTTTGAAAAGGGTTTGTCTGGTTTAGTCAGAGGCAGGGTGTCATGCTGGACTGGATATAGTTTTTGGCCTTGTCCTCGGCGACCAGATGTTGCATGTTGTTTCCAACATCCAGTAGTGCTGTCACAGATTCACAGTATTATGCCTTACCATACCATACCATACCATACCATACCATACCATACCATACCATACCATACCATACCATACCATACCATACCATACCACACCACACCACACCACACCACACCACACCACACCACACCACACCACACCACACCACACCACACCATATCATACCAACATGACTGCAAGTTCTTTGTCGTGGCCGATTTCTACAATCTGAATGAGGTTTAAGTATTTTGTGTCTATGAGGTAATGATAGATTTCTCGCCCTACCTTGCGACGGAAATTGTTTTGAAAGGGGGGGGGTGGAGGGGGGCATTAAGTTTATCGACAATCGGGAATTTCAGTCTTTTTGCTGGGATCTTATGCTACACATAAAGTGTCCTACTCGGCCAAACTCAAGAATGACTCATCTTTGCACCATTTTATTTAGATATGTCTTTGTCAAAGTTCTGCAGAGGTCAGGGGCATTTGACTTTCCCTCTTGTCAGTCATATTCTTGGCTTTCTCTGGCTTCTCTGAGCATCGTGGTTCAGTAGCACTGGCTTTCTGGGTATTCTAATTCAAATTCTGTTCTTGGGTTCCAATTATTCGGATCCACTAAACCTGTTGAAAAAATGTTTGCATTCCCTGACGTACAATTCCTCCTTGGTGACAAATTTAAAGCACCTCAGGACCAAAATCTATTTTAAGCGTGCATCGCTGAAGGTTTGGAGCTTCCTCTCACCCCCTCCAGCTAGTTTCCTGATCTTTGCTCCACCCACAGAAAATATTTTACATTATTTTGTCTTACAAACTAACTGAATCTTTTGCATGGCATAGATTTGTGTGAACAAACATTGTGAAAGAAACATTCCTCCTTGTCTCTCTTTTTGTGTTGGTGGAAACACAAAACATAATTTATTTCAATAACATTTTCTGCTTTGAAATTTTACATAATAACAACCTTCTTAATACCCAGTGTTTTCATCGTGAGTATCTATACATTGATGTGTTCTTATTTCAGTATACACAAATATATCATGTTGATAATGTAGATTTGGATTTTTCATTGTCTAAACAATTGTCTTTTTCATTGTTGTTGATACAGTTACAACATGCATCATGGCTTGTGACTGCCAAGCTTTCTTTCACTTTAGGTTCGAATATTTTGTCCTCTTTAGAGCTTGTTTTTCATTATCAAATTGTTTGCTCGAGGTTGCCACTTATGCAGACATTCTAATTTAGATGATTCCTTTGTGTATTGGATGAATTAATTATACATTCATGTTTATCATTACTGATTATTAATTACTTGTTCGCTTTTGCTGTAGGTTCGGCTTTGAAATAGAACCTAGTTTGTTACGTTTTGTATTAGAATATAGGGAATTACCTGTACTTCAGAAATAAAGTTAAACAGACGTTTTCACATGATGAGTTCTGAAAGCCCAGCAATCATTTTCACAAAAGAAGCATTCTCTCTTGAGAAATGAACGGTGTCTGTGGTGTAGAGGTTAGTCGCTTTGCTGTCGCACACAGCTGACCTGAGTTCTATTCCGGATTGCGGAGAAAATTTATTATCGAGTATCTTGGTCTTTCTGTTGAGACGTTGTATCCATCTCCGCCTTGGTTGGCCCTAACAGGCAAGGTCGGAAGCCTACCTCCTTAATGACCTGAGTTGTGTCAATGGAGGCGTAAAATCACGTATGTTTTCTATTGAGAAACGTTGTAGCATGGGACTTCAAATAAACTCAGTAGTAAGCGAATAGAAATGAAGACCTGGTTGTCTTTGTTTTCATAAGCAGAAGTAAGAAAG
>NW_004798354.1:132480-135033 GCF_000002075.1 Aplysia californica
TCTCTTTCTCTCTCTCTTTCTCTCTCTCTCCCTCTCTCTCTTCCTCTTCTCTTTTGCTCACTATGACCCTGTCTCTCACTCTTTTTTCTCTCTCCCTCTCTTTTTCTCCCCTTGTCTTTAGATCACGCTCTTCAGATCCTTCTGTCTCTCTCTCTCTGTCTGCCCCTCTCTTTCTCTCCCTCTCTCTCTCTCTTTCACTCACTATCACTCCTCGTCATCAGAGCTGCACTGTTTAACGACTGAACAAATCACGCATGCTCTGAGCTCGTTTTATCTACCCCCACGCGGCTTTCTCGCTCGAGTTACGTCCCCTGCCCCTTAATAGGAACGTGTTATTGATCTGTACAATTCGGAGGGGAAAAAATATATCAATAAAACAGCGAAACGAAGGCGCGCTGTCTTGTTGATCAGAGGAGGAATAAAGTGTTCCCTTAACCTTCACAAATACGCAAGGGCGTGAACTTCAGCTTTTTTATAAACCCTTCTTTGCTTCGAGATGAAAATAGATATTGAAAATAGTTTTATTTAGAAAAATTGAATTAATAAAAGAGTAGATAAATAGACATGCGAACAATGAATCAATAAATAGTTAAATGATGAACAGAAAAATAAAGAGACGAGCCTTTGTATCTCTCTTTCTCTTTTGTGTTTTATTGTGTACTTGTAGATGCCCCTTTAGAAATATTTTATAACCGATTAATATTTCCGAAAGGTTGGGGAAAATGGTGGAGGGAGGAAGAATGTTTATGTGTGTGTGTGTGGGGGGGGGGGGGTGAGCAAGGGTTGAGGTCATAGAGGTTTTTAAAAATGTATATTATTGTTCTACACCTACATCGATACAATTTAGATAATTTAGGAGGCGGGCTTACTTCGATCCTGCTTCTCAGGGCCAACCTGGACTGAGAGGGATACAACGTCCCATCAGAAAGATCGAGGTATCTGATTTTTTTAAAAATCAGGAATCAACCTCAGGTCTTCTGCATACTGCGGCCAAGCGCCTACCCGCTACACCACAGTCGCCGGTAGGTCAGACAGTGCACTGGCAGTAAATAGAAAACTTAGAAAAAAATAAACAAAACAAAAACAAAAACTACTAAGTCATTTGAAATGAGCCATCCAATCAAATTAATACTGCCTGTCTGAAACCAAGGACACAGTTTTCCATTCCCGCTGAGAGGAAAGGTTTAGTATTCATGAAACTAAAACGACTTTTCTGGTGCTGTTACTTTTTCTTTTGTTCACCATTTTCCCACACCTTTACTTTACCACAGTCAGGAAACCTTCCCTTCACCAGTTAGTCCCTGGGCCCACAGACTAGTTCACAGCAAAGTTTGCACGTTAGGCAATCAATTCAGTTTACTTAATTTAGTTACTCTCTCTTTCTCTCCCTCTCCCGTCTGGCACACAAGACACAGTGTAGTCGACACTACTCTTGTCTGCCTCTGGCCACTTTCAGCTTTGTCACATCCAGCCCCTGGGTGATTGCCCCATCTCTGTTCAGTTTGAAAATTCGTAGACTTTATTTTGAAGCTCGGGGGTATAGAATTGAAATCATATTCATAACGCATATTATGACAACCAGCCAGTCATAACTCCAAGTTCTCATGCTGTAAAAGAAGAGGCATACCACATAAAATATGGATTCAAGAAGTCAAAGAAACCCTGAGAAATTCTATCCCATTTGAAAGAGCTGCACAGCTGACTTAACATAGAAAACTGCTTCTCCCCTTAACGCCTGCGACCGAGAATGAAAAAGTAAGAAGAAAAAAAAGTAAAATATGACAACTGCAAGCCATTTTAATGGCGGTACCCCCATATTTAGAGTTCATTTCCAAAAGATCGAGCCAAGTGGGTGGATGGCGGGGAACCTTGAAAAGACCCAAAACCATAGATTGTGTAATATCTTACATCGTGCACTATGACGTAATTCTGGTTCTCTGTGGAACGCGCCTTTTGTTTCAATTAGGATCCGCATAAGGAGCAAGGGAAAAAAGTGCCGAGCGCACTTGACTATAGACATGTTTTTTGCACTTTATTGGACACCAATGGTGTGCATGCTTTTTGTTTTTGTTTCTTTGTAAGTGTTTCACTGCGCTCGCAATTAACTGCATAAGGCCATGTGAACGCACGGGATACACATTTTCAGTTTGACAGGAGTTAATTTGGAATTTTGCCCAAGTAGCTGCCGAAGCGTACTCTTTTATCGATTTTAGGGCCACCAAGGGATCTTTGACGCACGCAACTTGTACAAAGGCGGTCGAGATTGTTTTGCCCTTATCCGCCGTAAGATCAGGGGTGTGGCTGAAAGACACGAGTAAGAGGGAGCCAAGGAGTACCAGTAGAAAGGATGCAGAAAGAGTCAGGAGCCCAAAGGAGGCGGGATTTTAGGGAGGGGAGAGGGGTCAAAAAGGGGAGACGAAAGTAGACCACAGAATACGGTTGGAGAGCAGGGAAAGGGCGGTGAAAGGAGACAATTTCATACAAGAAAATGTTCTGTTTGTCTGTCTGTCTGTCTGTCTGTCTGTCTGTCTGTCTGTCTGTCTGTCTGTCTGT
>NW_004798354.1:138487-139921 GCF_000002075.1 Aplysia californica
ACACACACACACACACTCACACACACACACACACACTCACATACACACACACACACCGCGTCAGTATATACTCACCGACACTCACATACAATGTGCAGGTGCAAGACATCAGAGTTGAGGACCCGAATACGAGTCGAGGACATAAAAGATGCATTGGAAGTTTAAAAATAGAAACTGGTAGACTGCTCACCTCGCTACCTGGGTAAGATCTCAGTGAGGTGAAACTCATTAAAATTATATATGTCTTAATTTGGAACATGTCTGGAGAGCAGTGCAGCTGAGCAGTGCACAGCCAACATGAGTATTCGAATAGCAGGACGACTCCTTAAGATAGAACAATTCGACGAGTACTGGAGATGTTCGAATTCTATTTGACTTTGTATAGCTCCAGTGCTGTCTCGTGCATTAACGCAGAAGGATGAGCTTCGTGGTCTTGTAACGGTTCTCCGCAAAAAAAAAACCCAACCGAATAACGAGTGTAGTGGGGGGGTTAAAGACACACTATATTCAATTACTCGAATCTACTCGATAATCACGATTCTTAAGTAATTCGCTAATGACTGATCAATAATTCAATAGTTGAACGCTGTAGAGGGAAGAATAGTGGTAAAATAAATTCTAAAGTAAGAGCTAATGACGTCAGACATTATTTTTCCCCTCGTACTGTGCGTATTTTACTACATAATCGAAAACCTAACTGTTGATCGATTGTTGAGATTTGCACAGATTTTGCATCCCCATCGACAAATTTTGGCTCCTTTACAAGACGGCCAACTTCAACCCCGCCTGTCAGAGCCAACCTAGGCTGAGTGGAACACAAGATCCCATCAGACTGACTATGGTAATGGATCAAAAAGCTTCCGTCCAAAAGGGAATCAAAATCAAATATTCCGCGTGCAACAGTCTGTGCTTTCTAATCGTGTTGCTTTGTTGTTTCTATTTAATTTGTTTTGTGTTGTTTTACTTAGTGATTTTACGGCATATGCAACTCAATAAAGTTACATAAGTTCCAAAGATTCCAAGAAAGTAACAAAGACTAAAAGGACACCAGAGCATCAGCCAATCACCCACATAGTTTTGCTTTTGGAATCAGCAAAACAAAATACCATTATGACTGTTCACTGTAGCCGTCAACACTGACTTGTGTAACTTTTTATTTTTGTGAATTCAAAGTACAATCATACTGAACTCAAGCAGCGGCGGAAGATGTATTCGTTTCGTCATTTCTTGTATAATTAGAAGTCAGAAACTGCACACAAAACAGATTGCAGTTGCAGGCAGAAAGACAAGAACAGCGACGTAAAAAAACAAACAAACATTTCAACACCTGCTCTCATTCCAGTTCGCGCACGCACATATACAAATATGCACATTCATACACACAAGCGTATGCACACTCACATACACGTACACGAACACACACACACACACACA
>NW_004798354.1:141278-142397 GCF_000002075.1 Aplysia californica
GACTATACTGCAAGCTCGGAAAATCTAAGCTCCCTTATTCTTTAGGTGTTAACGGAGAACAGCCTGTCGGCATGTCAGCGATATACTGTATAGTTAATTCAACTGTATAGCTCGTCATCGTTATACTTCATAGTTAATTAAAATGTAAAACTCGTCACCTTTATACTGTATAGCTTGTCAGCATTATACTGTATAGTTGAACTGTATAACTTGTCAATGTCACACTACGTAGCGTGTCAACGTGACGTGGCATAATTTGTTCTATGTTATAGCTTGTCAGCGTTAGATTTGCACTGTATAGCGCTTAACATCGCAATAATACTAGTTGTCAATCTTAAACTAGGTTGTCAACTTGTCAACTTTTTCCCGGTACAGCTTGTCAACTATAAACTATGCTACCTATTTCTTGTCAACGTCACACTGCACAGCATTTCAACTTTAGAATAAAACTATGTTGTTATTTCTTATTAAGGTTACATAATACCCCTTCATAACCTGTCGACCTTACAATGTACAATTTGAAAAACGTGTGAACATTACACTAGAGAACTTGTCACTGTAATCTTACACAGCTTGACGTTTTTATGCAGCTTTCATCATGTATACCCCCAATGCTTTGATTACGAATTAATATAACTTATATCATATTCAGGACATTATGCCTTGCGCCACTAAGCATTTGAAAAGAAAATCAAAATCTAGTTATCAAAATTATATTTATGTGATGTAGTGTCAGATAAACCCCAGCAGCTTTTATCAACGTGGAATATTTGATTGTTTGCAAGAATTGGAGCAAACATAAAACAACTGCCTCATGGCTTTAAAGAAGGAATCTCAAGTCTGGTTATTGATTATCGTTGATACAAAAATGTTAATTAATACGTTGGGAGAACGCACACACGTACGACAACAAACAAAAAAAGAAACTGGGGTCTCCACGGAATTGAGTTTTGTAGGCAAAATGGATTATTTGTGTGGGAGAGAGCTTAAACCGGAAACATTTGCCTCTGTGATAGGACGAAGCTCCTAGGGAAGAAAACAGGGGCGTTCGCATGTCATGTCATCATATTATTATCTTATAATACATTGTATACACATATATTAATATATTTATAAATA
>NW_004798354.1:144465-145820 GCF_000002075.1 Aplysia californica
AGTGTGTGTGTGTGTGTGTGTGTGTGTGTGTGTGTGTCTAGTAGAATTTCATGAAAAATACTTCCTGTAACTTCTGTTTGTTTACACGATATGTCATTCCTTTACGATGGCATCACACGTTTTGAAAACATAAATGTCTCCCACTACACATTTTAAAAATAGTTTTGTATTTTTGTTTGTTTGTTTATTTGTTTGTTTGTTTGTCTTTAGTATCTCAAAAAGAGGAGTGAACCATCTTGTTGTATACAATCTTTGACTTGTAATGTATCACCAGGAAATTGTGTTGCTGTCTTGACTAATGAATGTTTCTGTGCTGTGCTGCAGACTTGCTGCGAACGAAGAGTGAGTTCGTGCAAAAAGTTTTGTAAACGATACATAGAAACTAGCAAGGAAACAACTAAAAAAAAATCAAATAAAGCCAAGGCTACTCACTCGCTCGTGTTGTCGGGGGGTGGAAGGTCACCAATAGTCGTTAAAGTCAAGGTCGACCAGAAGAGCGAGCGCAAGTACTTCCGGTTCACGTCAGCAAACTCCCCCACCGGTTTGGGATACGCCCACTCCCCAGTGAATCCTTCCGCCTCGCTGATCATGTAATAAAACGCGGCGAACCAATGTGCACCCAGAAACAATATGTGCGTCAAATTAACCACCCGAATAAGATTCGGATAAGCGGTTCGAGACTCGAGCATGTGCACGAACCGGAACGTCCGGTAGATCTTCAAGAACCGCGGGAATCGGATCATCGGGTGCATTCCGATGTGAAATTGCAGGAAATCCAATGGTGTGAGGCAGATAAAGTCGATGTAGATAACTCGGGAGCTCGTGTAGCGCTGTCTCAGTTTCTCCGAATCATACACCATGAGGCCTTGGTCCAGGTACCCAGTGCGGAACCGGACGATGATGTCGCAGATGTAGATGAGATCGAATAGGGCATCGAAGGAGAACCAGCAGGCAGGGCAGCTCTGCTGTATCTCTGTGAACGCCTGGCGGGCGATACAAGTCCACAAGTTGTACATGACCTGGCAGGGAAAACAATCATGATAGTAACGATAATAATAATAAATAATGATAATAATAATAATAATAATAATAATAATAATAATAATGATGATGATGATGATGATGATGATGATGATGATGATGATGATGATGATGATGATGATAATGATGATGATAACATTGATGATGTGGTGGTGGTGATGATGATGCTGCTGGTGGTGGTGGTAGTGTTAATAATACATGTAATAAGAAAACGATCAGGAAAATCTAATAGTTTGTTTATTGCGTGTCTTTCATGTCATTATTCCTTATTAAGCATCTAAGAGATAAGCATAAATCCCCTTCCTCCCTCTACA
>NW_004798354.1:146477-147702 GCF_000002075.1 Aplysia californica
CGCATCGTGAAGGAATCAGGTGCTCGACAAAAATAATAATGAAATCGAAAAAAACAACATTTTCCCACCATTTAAACAATTTTTATAGATTTTAAAAATTAAAATGTTGGGCTCTGCACCTTTTACATCCATTTAACAATACATTTCTGTGATTTCTGTGTGGATTTTATTGAAAAATTATGTTAATGAAAAAAAGTAAATTTGCAGTTTCTAAGTAAATGTGCACTCAAGCTATGGAAATTACGAAATCATTTGGCGGTTATTTTCTCGCTAATTTTCCCTCTGACACCAGGCGACTTCAAGATGGTTAGATATTTTTTCCAACGAAAGCAAGACAAGTGGACAAGCTTTCAAATAATACCAATACATCTACATGCCCAAAAATTGACGACGAGAGCCTGATTCCACCATGCCGCATTACAGATTGTTGGTTCTCGTATCCTCGGGTCCACTGCATAGCGCGGTGTCGAAGAAAGGTGGACCTACCCGCGTTTCTTGTGTAGCGGTTAGGTGCTTCGCCTTCGTTCGCAGAAGACCTGAGTTCTATTTCCAAGTGAGGAGATTTGTTTGTTTGTTTGGTTGGTTTTTAATCAGGTCTATTAATCACACTTCAAAACTGTACAAATCAAAGTTATTGGGTTTTTTAAAATTTAGCAGCCTGGTTTTCGTAAATAAACATATCATACTGATTTCCTGACCAGTGGTGTTAGTTCGGTTGTTATGGGGTTTTTTTCGGGGGCAGATGTCTAATTTTGTGTCTTTATGGCACATGGACAAAATACAGGTTATTTTGAAGCCCTGATTTGTAGGTACAAAGTCGCGTCATATACGCGATAGTAACTACACTTACTATATTTTTGAAAGTTCGTCTCTTTGGCCGCCTAAAACTTCGGAACGACTTAACTTTCGAATTTGAAAATATTAACAGTGGTTCAGAATCATTTAAAGGGTGCACATTTTACTGAGAAGTCTGAAGTCACTGTAGTTTAATTTTCAGCTTTTCATTAGTTTCGTTTAGAGCTAATCTTGGGAAAGTCCGTCTTCTAAGACGCCAGGGTAAACAAGTGAGGCTTCTGTTCACAAAGAGCGCGTGCACTGATCCCACATTGACTTGACGATCGATTCTTTGAGTTCGTTCATCGAACGGGAAACCCAGCTATAATATAGAGGAATAGAGAACCAATCTATACATCTATCGTATTATTATTATTACTATTATTATTAT
>NW_004798354.1:148952-151458 GCF_000002075.1 Aplysia californica
CTTCTTCTTCTTCTTCTTCTTCTTCTTCTTCTTCTTCTTCTTCTTCTTCTTCTCCTCCTTCTTCTTCTCAGATTTTCTTTGTTTCTCGGACCTTCCTGGAACAAAACACTCTGCCTCTTGCCATTCTACCTGCCTGGACTGTTTATGATCCAAAGCCAGGTTCCTATGTCCTGTTTCCATCTTTTGTTGGATAAAACATCAACATTATTCGGAAGGCTATTTCACTTTTAAACACAGTCAGTTTTGTCATCTTTTTTTTTTCAACACCATTGACTTTCCTACAATTCCTCTCCTATTTAACCTATTTGCATAACATAAACCTCAAGCTGACAAAAATGAATAATCCTTATAATAACTATACAGCTGAATTATAGATAAGATAGATCTGTATGGGGTTTGATAGATTTTTGTTATAATAATTGTTAACAACAGAGCGATGCTGTGCGCCAGATATTCTATGTTTAGGGGTCACTGAGTTGGCGTTGGCGTGCAGTATACCCGGACCACCTGGAGGTGTCGTCTCTGACTCAGCAGAGGTTGGCGTGTAATGACCTTCACGGTCGCGAGCTATCGTTGCACATTCTGCTATAACCAGGCCAGCCTGTGCGCTGCATATTGCGAGTTAACTCTCTTTGAGCTATACCAGCTTTTACTGGCTTTCCCGCTGTAGAGCCATACCGGCTTTTGTCGGCATGAAACTGCCGTCTTTAGTGCGGGCTTAGAAATAAGAATAATCCACTACAAATTTAGATGTTGATGATCTAGGTCTTTCTGTGTGAAATTTCATTGAAATGTGTCGATTAGATCAAACAAGGCACAAACAATTTCTTTGCTAAATCCACTGAACCTCTGAAAACCACTGGAATAATTCGATTCTGGGAAACCATCAGCCGTCCGCCATTTTGATTCTGCTGTGCTGACCTGCTGACCTATTTATGGTGCTAAGAGGGTTTTTTTTTAACCTACAATGCCAAGGTCACTTACCGAGATTGTGACGATCCCCAACCAGTAGAACATAAAGTTTCCATCGTGCTGGATGACGAATCGGCCCTCGTGTTTTTCCCGCTGTAGATGTTCCCGGCCTGTGTCTTCGTCAGTGGAGGCAGAACTGTTCTGCACCTGAGGAGAGAACGGGATGAGAATAAATTTTAGTTTTACAGCACCATCCACACAATTTATAAACGTTATGAAGCGGGAAGGAAATTAACTTTAGAAGTTTTACGTTACCGTAATTAGATAATTTTGGAGGAGGGGAGGGGGGTTGACCCTGCTTGTCAGAGCAAACCAAAGCAGAAATCATGACACATAGTTTCAACAGAAATGATACAAAGTCTCAGCAGAAAGACTGAGAGACTCGTTAAAAATTTCTCCCAACAGAGGAATCGAAATGAAGACTACAGGGGGAAAACGACGATAGTCACAACCTGAAAATCGTGAGAGTACCAATTTTGAACACGTGTTGACTCTTAACTGTATTTCTGTTCAACTGTAGGTTGATTATTGTTGCCAGATTTACCATTCTGCAACACTTAAAAATAAACCACCAGTCAAACAAATATGAAGACATGAGTCCACTGGCTTTTTAAATTGGCACCCTCACAAATTTCAGTTTGTGACTACCGTCGTCGCCCCCCTGTGTTCTTTAAATGGGTCCCGTGCGTACCACGGTGCATTGTTCTGCACCAGAGGATGACGGGAAGGAAATTGTAGTTATACGCCACCATCGACACAATTTATATGATCTTAGACGGAGGCAGGATTTGACCCTGCCTGTCAGAGCAAACATGGGTAAAAGGGATACAGAGACACAACGTCCCAGCTGAAAGACCAAGATTCCACGATTTAAAAAAAATTTATCTCCATAGAAGAACTGAAATCGGGTCTCCTGCGAGCGACAGCAAAGCAACTAACCTCTTCGCCACAAACGCTAATCTCATCCGCCCATGGACACTATTGAGATCATTTAGGAGGCTGGCTACATCGACGCTGCATGTCTAGGCCAACCCAGACTGAGAGGGATTCAATGCCCCAGAAGAAAGTCGGAATCGAACTCGTATCCCGTATGTGCGACGGTGAAGCGTCTTACCACAACAGCACCGATGCCAATACGACGGGAAGGAAAGAGGAAGGTGATCGTGTTATTCTCTCTCTTTCTCTCTCTCTCTCTCTCTCTCTCTCTCTCTCTGTGTGTGTGTGTGTGTGTGTGTGTGTGTGTGTGTGTGTGTGTGTGTGTGCGCGTGTGTGCGTGTGTGTGTATGTGTGTGTGTGCGCATGTGTACGTGGACTCGTTTAAACTGAAAACCCTACAAAATAGCATCTGTGATGTTGTGATGTTGCGGTACGGCGGAGAGATAGGAGTTGGCTGCTGTGGTCTAAACTACCACCAGAATCTGTTGCGGTCTGCTGTGTCGAAGGTTAGACAACTCAGCGTTTAGGTTGTGCTGCGGTTTAGCCCATCGCTGTCAAGCGCGAATGACTTGAGTTCGATTTCAGTCGTGTGGGTGGG
>NW_004798354.1:151748-153578 GCF_000002075.1 Aplysia californica
TGTGTGTGTTTTGTATATGTATGTGTGTGTGTGTTTGTGTGTATGTGTGTGCTTTGGTTTGTGTGTGTGTGTGTGTGTGTGTGTGTGTGTGTGTGTGTTTTTTAATCGCGTATCTTCTTATGCTCGCAGGGGCTATGTATCTCTCTCAGCCCATGTTGGTCCTGGCAGCGAGGTTAGAAACATCCTAAATCATCTTAATGGTGTTGGTGGAGGTGTAAAACACCTGAAAAAGTAACACAATTACAGTGTTCTAATAGATATACAAAGTTAAAAAAAGATAGGCCTCTGCCAAACTTACAAGCATCGCGCTAAGCAATTTCACACATTGGCGATTAACAATGGCGTCTGCTGATGATTTAAGTTTGTGATATTGTGTTTCATTCATGTACATAATATGCAAAGCTGTATATGTAAATATTATTCAAAAGGTATGTATGCCATTATAAAACAAACTCTCAAAAGTGGATTAATATGGGGGATTTATGGTTATTTATTCATACGATCTATAGGACTAATTAATTGAAACCAATGCTGCTATTGAAAACAAGACTGGAAGCCTGGTGACAGTGGGCGTTTAGTAAAACAAACAAAAGTATATAAAGAGAGAGAGAGGAAAGAGAGAGAGAGAGAGAGAGAGAGAGAGAGAGAGAGAGAGAGAGAGAGAGAGAGAGAGAGAGAGAGAGAGAGAGAGAGGGCAAGCATGTCAACGTGTTTGACATATTCTGGGAGCGGGAAATGCTTCAATACCACACCGCGTAAAATTTGTTTTCTATACAGCCGTCACAAATCTACAAACAAGTCGCTGAAATGTGAGCTTATTTTACTTTGTCATGGAGGGATAAAGATACAATTTTTTGTTTCCATGAAAAGAGTTTTTGGGCGCCCATTGACATAGCTTAGATCATCTAGAAAAGGGGCTTCAACTCTGACTTTCAGGGCCAACCTGGGCTGAGAGAGATACAAAATCCTACAAAATGACTGAGATACTCAATAAAATGTATCCCCATAAAGGAATCGACTTCAGGTCTTTTAGGTGCGGCGACGAAGCGCCTTTCCATTGCACCATAGGCGCTGGCCTGTAGATCCAACTAAAAAAAAGGGGGGGGGGGGGGTTGCTTCAATTCAAAGTAAACTGAGCTCAAAGTTGACCAAACTCTCTCATTCTTGCGCAATGCACAAATCTACACTTGCTAAATCTTTGACGTCCGTTTGGCTTGGTCTATCGGAGATTGACGTTAAGTTCGGAGTCTCCCGCCTTTTAAAAAGCCTTACAGTCTTGAAATTGTTGTTAAACTAACACAATGACAATGACAATGACCTGTGGTAAATAGATCATAGGTAACATCTTTGATATATACGTTTTTGACTCCTCAGTTTTCTAAGTTAATTATTACCGTCTTCACTATCCCCCTTACCACCCCAAATCCACCCTCCCCCTAGCCTTACCCACACCCCTAATAATACGAACCCCCAGCTTTAGATGTCCATATACGGTAGGAAACCGCAATTGCCCCAGAATGACAAGTTTCTATCTCAGTGAACTCTAAGTGTTGAGAAGTTTGAGTCGAAAGTTTTCAACTAGAACAAATTAACGAGGCCTAATTTAAGAAAATTAACGTTTGTTTTAGAAAGTTTTGCAATACAACAAGGTCATACTAGGATTATATGTGTCACAAGAGAATAACAAACAAACAAAAAAAAGAAGTAGAGGCAAGGACGATAGATGCTTGATAGGAAAGAAGGAGCGGACCAAGCCGGAGCACCCGCCAACCACCCAAAGAAAATTATAGGAATAGGAGCTCCAACATTATTTAGCATATTGCATACGAT
>NW_004798354.1:154264-155603 GCF_000002075.1 Aplysia californica
CACCCCAATTTTTCACCCTGGCCCTTCCCGTGAGTACAGATATCCTTTCAGAGAATAGAACAGACATATCCTTTTCTAACGAGCCAATGACTCTCAAGAAGAGATATCCGTAACGTTATCTGTATCAGCTCAAAAAGAGGTCAGGTTTCTTGCACTAGTTTAGAGACAGGCAGGGATAAATTCAATTACGGCTTTCCTCTTCCTTCATTGGCTTAGTTCTCGCTTATGTCATGGGCAGAATTATACCGGACGAGCTGTCTTGTGTAACACGGATATATATTGCAATGGCCACCCGGCCCTGCTTTTTGTTTACGGGTGTACCATCTTGATATGATGCGGGTGTATAGCTTGGTGTCGAGTAGTATGGTATGGTATGGTATGGTATGGTATGGTATGGTATGGTATGGTATGGTATGGTATGGTATGGTATGGTATGGTGTGGTGTGTGGCGTGGTGTGGTGTGATGGGGTGGGGTGTGATGTGGTGTAGCGTTGCAGTGTATAGTTTGGTGTCGAGTGATAAGGTATGGTATGATATGGTGTGTGACGTGGTATGGTGTGGTGTGTCGTGACGTGGTGTGATGTGGTGTGGTTCGGTGTAGCGTTGTTTGATATAGTGTGGTGTGCTGTATTGTGTTGTGATGTGGTGTGTTGTGGTGAGGCGTAATGTGGTTTGGTGTAGTGCAATGTGGTGTGGTGTGGTGTGCTGTAGTGTGATGTGGTATGGCGTGGTGTGGTGTGGTGTGGTCTGGTGTGGTGCGATGTGGTGTGGTGTGGTGCGGTGTGGTGCTGTCTGTAGGAGTTAATGTGGTGTTGTGTACTCCGTTTTCAGACGGAAAAGACTTTTACCTCCAATGAGAAATCCTTCCACAGACTACATGTTTTTTTACTCTAGGACAACGACCTGTAAATCTAGCCTATTTTGGTTAAGATGAGAAACCTAACATAATACAAATTGTATTGATCTAGAACGGAAACTTTTCATCCGTGTTTCCTTCATTTCATCAAAGCCTACCACCTGTCTAACTAATATCGACTCCTTGACCACATCTGCAGTCGGTTTCTCCATCTGTTCACTTTCCTTTTTTTTTCTTTTCTTTCTTTTCTATCTTTTCCCGATTTCTTTTCTTTCTTTCTTTACAGGTTGCATTTAACACAAAGCTTTGTCTCTCCGTTATCTTTCATTTTTCTGATATTATGGCAAACCCAATCCCATTTACGCCGTGGTATACAATAAAACGACAAAATGATTTACGGCGTGTCTTGGTATTGATTTCTGTCTGCTTCTATCCTTTGTGAGAGTTAAAGAAATGTGTTCAATAAATAACTGCCCCCCCCCC
>NW_004798354.1:157118-158604 GCF_000002075.1 Aplysia californica
CCCCCCAAATGGAAGAGGAGAGATAAGGGCGATATAATGTTTGATAGAAAGAAAATTAGCAAACCACGCCAGAACTACCGCCACTGCCCACACACACGTTATTGAACATTGGGGAATAACTGAATATGGTACACTTTGTGTGAACATTATAATACTTAAATTGGCCAAAATGTAAAGTTGCAATGGTATGGTATACTATGCTGTGCTATGCTCTGCTCTGCTATGCTAAGCTATGCTATGGTCTATATGACTTGTTCTTCGACAGACAGAAAGGGGGGGGGGTCTAAAATAAGAAAGTAACAATACGCATACGTACAAGACTTCAACTAAAGTTAAGGACTACCTTGACAGACTTACATGATTTTTTTTTAATCCGAAAAGAAACAGCAAGGAAAGTTTCAAAATGTTCTGCTCTGAAAGTGTTAATATGGGTTAACAATGAGTAGTGCAAAGCTTCCTAAAGGGGCAAAAACCACCACGTGCGGCACGGAAATCATTAGGGAATTTTAGCCAAATTTGCAAGTGGTCCTTAACTTACATGTTGAAGTCTGTTTATTGTTTGCTTGTTGTTGTTGTTGTTGTTGTTGTTGTTGTTGTTGTTTTCAAATGTCATATATTGACATTGAAGTTAGCCAAAATTGGATGCCAAACTTCCAGCCGGAGATACCATCATTTTTTTTCTCTCTTCTGTGAGCCATTCTTAGAACAGAACTGTTACTTTTTTGGAACAGCCACAAACACGAAGGCGACACCGGTGTTTGGCGATTTTTATATTCTCAAAGCTCCGTGACATAGGACGATGGGTGGAAATGTCGATTCGTCCTTGACACTTCAAGATAACTGCGTTGCACTTTTCGATATCGTCATTCTCTCTTCCCGTGTGGGTTGTTTTTCCAGTCTATTTTTGGGTCTGTTAGTTTGTCTGTCTGCAAGCACGGATGTCTGGATGCCTATCTGTATGTCTGTCTGTCTCACTATCTGTTTGCCTCTCTGTCTATCTCTTTCGTTGATTATGTAGTTAAATTATGTCTGATTGCGGGTAATTTCGGAAGCAGTGTATCTATCCGACTTTAAGCCTGTGTCTCTGCCTTTTGTTTGTTTTTGTTTCTACAGTTTGAATGCATGTCTGTAGGTAATTTTTTGCAATATGTGTTGCTCTTACAATCGCCAGTCTGTCTCTCTGTCTTCCTACCTACCTGTCTGTCTGTCTGTTTGTCTGTATGTCTCTTTGTCTGTTCGTCCATCCGTCTGTCGGCCTGCCTGCTTGCCTACTGTACATGTGAGTATCTATTTCTTTCCCTTAACCTAATGTATTCGTCTTCGATCAGTTGGTCGCGTACATACGACCCACCAAATGAACTCTGGAGAAACTCAGGGGGAAAAAAGGAACAAGTCTACGGAAAATTTTATTCTCGTGTGTGTGTGTGTGTGTGCGTGCGTGCGTGCGTGTGTGTGTGTGTGTGTGTGTGTGTGTGTGTGTGTGTGT
>NW_004798354.1:158704-161649 GCF_000002075.1 Aplysia californica
TGTGTGTGTGTGTGTGTGTGTGTGTGTGTGTGTATGTAAGTTAAACGCCCGACCTCACACAAACACGTTCTTTTGAAAGCGGATCCCTTCTCCCAGTACTATAAAAAAAAAAGACTTCGGGCTAAGAAAATAAGAATCGAGGGGACTATGTTCAGCGATGATAGATGCACATTTACTTGGGCAGGGATATAAGTGTTATTCAAGTGGTAGAACTGCATCTGTGTAGAACGCACAAACTATGATCATCACACTTCAACCCGTCCACGAAAATGTATTTTGAAAAGAGATAAATAAGAAAATTGATAAAGAAAATAACGAAAAAAGAAAAAAAAAGGAAATAAATTAATAAGTAAAGAATGAATTAATGAACGAAAGAGATAAACAAACGAACAAGCAAACCAACCAACAAACAAACAAACAAATGAACGAACGAACGAACAAACAAAGAACGAGGGAAAAAAACTTATGGGAAATAACATCGAAAGAAACCAGCGGTCGTCTCTTCAGTGAAAGGGAAGGGTTGTTTAACAAATAAAATACATACAAATAAAAACACAAAGGAAACCCAGATATAGATATCAATTAACAAGAAAGGAAAGGAATTGCATTACGTAATATAGCCTTTATACTCCTTCTGAAAGAGGAAAAACAGCAACAGCTGAGTAAAATGAAGCTAACATTTAAAAAATAAGATACAAATAAACCTAATATTATTTAAAGCTGAAGGGCTGAAAAAAGTAAGTTCCGTAAAAAAAAAAAAAGCAGAAAAAAACAAACACACCAAAAACAAAACAAAACAAAGCAAAAACAATGCAAAAAAACAAACAAAGCCAAAACAACCGAATCGATATTTTAAAAAGCCAACCAAAACCAGTGTTAAAGGACGTTAACCCTATCCGTACGCTCTTGGGTCATTTGGTACCCTCGTGGTTGTATGCTTCACATTTTACAATACTTCTAGTACGCAGATCTCTTTGAAACTTCCAGTATTTCTCAAAAAATCATGTTGACAGACTGCTATGCAAAGCGTACAAATCGGATTAACGAGTAAATTTCCTCTTTGAAAAGTGGTGGCACAGAGGGTATGATAGTAAAACACGACGTACGGATATGGGTAAAAGAAAAAGAAGATAATAATAACACTATTATAGTGAAGCCCAACTTACCTGATGGTTTCTTGTGGAGAATTTCCGCAGAAAGGAATCTTCCCTGGTGAGCGGATGTTTGGGCTTCTTCGGACCTTGCATCTCATTGGCAGCTTTGAGTGTGTTCCTTAGTCGTCTCCAATTGGAGCTAGGGAACATTCCAATCCCGCGACGGACCAGACGCCGCCCGGTAGGTTTACTCTGACCGCAATCTGTTGCTGCTGCTGCTGCTGCTGCTGCTGCTGATGTTGGGGGTGTTTGGGGCGGTGGGGGTGGCCGAGAAGGGCTGCCCGCCGACACCACCGCCTCATCGTGGCCGTTATCTCTTTGTCCCTCCCTGTTATCGTGGGGCTGATGTTGTTGTCTTTGTCGTTGGTGGGCGTTGTTGGTGTCGCTATCGCTGTCGTTGTGGTGGTGGTGGTGACTTTGCTGCTGCTGCTGTTGTTGTTGTTGTTGTTGTTGTTGTTGTTGTTGTTGTTGTTGTTGATTGTCTTTCTTTTGTTGTTGTTGCTGATGTTTCTGTATTTTCCGCGCAGAAGCAAAGAGTACTTTATTTTGAGTCTCTAATTCACCGATGTGTGTGAGAGATTTACTGGCGTAGTTACTGATAAGATTTGTCTTACCTGCGACCTTCCCTTTGCGGTAGCTGTGACTACCACCACTTACTCTAGTTTGCTTGTTGCTGCTGCTACTGTTGATGCTGTTGCTGCTGCTACTGTTGCTGCTGTTGTTGTTTTTACTATTGCAATTGGTGTTGCTACTATGATCGTCGACAGCTTCAGAATCCTTATCACACTTTACCAGAGATGGTGCACCTCCACTTAGCCATAGACTACTTGGTACTCCGTTTTGTTTACACGAGCTGACAGTAACAGGGTTCCCAACACGAGCACTATTCACTCCGGGAATTCGAATAGGGAGCGGGGAATCCCCTATATGGAAGACACAGTTTTGCTGCTTTCCTTTGGCGAAGACCTCCGGGCAGGAATCACTGAGATCTCCGGGTACTCTCAGACCCAAATCGTGATCTTCGTCAGGTGGCGACTCTACACGCCTCTGACGTCGGCACTTTTTGCGGTAGCGCGGTGAGAGGGACCGTGCACCAGAGAGCTGGGGTTCGGATCCCGGCACGTGACAGGAAGCGAGACCACCGCCACTTTTGTTGACGAGACGTTCATGGTGGTCAGAAGAGTTTCCACCAGATGTGGTTAGTAAGTCCTCACTCCTCCACGCCTGCCGACCTTCGCTATTGTCTTTAACATTTCTTGTGTTGCTGTCGGTTCTGAGAAGTGACTGAGACTGATCTGTATGGAGGATAGGAGGCTCTCGGTCACATGTTTGTGCGCACGTGTGCAGTTGGTTAGTTTGTTCAGGCAAATCTGCTGTACAAGAAGTCTCTAATGAGAACAAAAATGGCGTGAATGCTCTCTTTCCTCCTTCCCCTTCGCTTTGAAGGTTCGATTTTTCCTTTTCCCCTCTCTCCTCGCCTATACGACTACCTGTCAGCAGTGACTGCTCCTCGTGTTTCGACGAATCTTTCTGCTGTTGAAGTTTTAACTGCTGATGTTGCTGTTGCTGTTGTCGCTGCTGCCGTTGAGGTTGTGTCGCTACGCTCGAAGGACCGGCGGGAGGCTTGAGGTGTGACGCTGGTGTCGTCGACGATTGCGGTGATTGCGGTGGTGGTGGCAGGGGAGGTAGAAGACGCACGTGTTGTTGGCTCAGGGGCGCCGAACGTAAGTCGCGGCTTTTTCTCGTCGTCGTCTCTAGCGCTGCTTCAACATCTATCGATCTCACGCTAGG
>NW_004798354.1:162732-164061 GCF_000002075.1 Aplysia californica
TCATCATCATCATCATCATCATCATCATCATCATCATCATCATCATCATCATCATCATCATCATCATCATCATCATCATCATCATCATCATTGTTTGGAAAGTAGAGTAGGAGGGAGAGCCTTGTTTGAATTTCAGACAAAATAACATAACAATATATTTAATAAAATGTTTAAAATGTGTTTAATAGACACATCATCATCAAATAAAAGGAATGGATGATGACTTTCAACGTCCAAGGAGGAAGAGGAGTTAAAGACCTTGACGGCTACTGTAGATCTAGTTTTTCTGGGGAGGGAGGGTCTATGTTTGATTCTGTATTATTTCCAGATCCAGGATTTCGATGTCACAGATGTCTTTTCGTCGATGTATGTTCGTCTTAACGTCTGAACGCCGTTTCGCTGCCACAGTAGGCGTAACTTCATCAGAAAAGTGTACCACGTAAAAAAAAACCTCAAAAGTGCTGTTATTTCGTTTTGGTACCTGCACCTTTGTGCTTACAAAGATTTAATGCTGGCCCCGAGAACATTGCCATGCAATCGTGTCTACAAAATCTCATATAGAACCTGACATTTTGAGAACAAAACAAAAAATCAATGAGTGTAAGATCAATGCAGAGACGGAAGGCGTATTTTAGAGCTAGTTTCCTTATGCGGATAAAATAAATGTGAATTTGATCGACTGTTCTTTTATTGCCGAAAATATTGTGGAGTTCTGTTCTGTTCTTGCTTTAATTGAATTGTTTTTGCTCGGGGTTTTTTTGTTTTTTTTTTAGGGGGGGGGCGTGTGGTTGTTTTCTGGAGGGGGTGGGGAGTATTTTTGGTGGGTTTTTTTGCTTCGTTTTTAAGGATGTTCTTTTATTGTACGTGCACACTAGCTCGTTATTCTGAAAGTGTTCAAGGCGTGGAAAAAGTGCAAAATGCCACTACAGTAAATGATGTTACAAACAAAGCAATGTTTTGGGGGGTTCGTGGTGTGGATGGGTTGGAACAACTTTATAAGAATTTGCTCTTTGGAAAAGGGTTTCATTTCAGCTGGGTTTCCAGATAAGCCGCAAGTTCTCCAATTAAATGAACATTAAGAGAAACCACGAACCAGCTCTTTTCTTCTAATTCTTTCTATAGATTTCTTCCCATCTCTTTTTTTCTTTCTTTCTCTGTCTCTCACACGTACTCATACACACGCACATATACGCGCACACGCACACAGAATAAGACGGAGAGAAAGAAAGAGAGAGAGAGAGAAAGAGAGAGAGGAAGAAAGAAAGAGAGAGACAGAAAGAGAGAGGGGCAGAGAGTGAGAGACAGACAATGAGAGAGAGAGAGAGAGAG
>NW_004798354.1:165930-166904 GCF_000002075.1 Aplysia californica
ACACACACACACACACACACACACACACACACACACACACACACACACACATAACAACGCATTGCCAAGAGAAGACGCCAAACTTCCAGCTCTGACAAAGATGACGTCGTCATGGCGGAAACTAGTAGGCCTTAATTTGTTGTTATTTAAAGCATATGGAAGGCTGTTCATCCTTTGTACTGTAGGCAGACAATTTTGACTTCCAAGTTCTCAGCATCATAAACTTCCTTAGAGAAAGCAGATAGCAGAACATTGTTGGAGAACAAAAAAGGAGGTGAAAGGAGACAATCTTAAAGAATTTTTTCCCGTGGCTACCCGGATTCGAACCCGGGACCTTTGAATGAGAGGTGAACACCTTAACATCTAGGCCACGACAGCCCCCTGCTTTAATTCTAATCATTGTTTAATAACAAAAAAGGGGGAGGGGGTAGTTTTCCATTGCCTAATAAGTGTTTAATTCATTTCAGCTTGTATCCTTCATATCACCGTAAATTGAGTCTGACCTGCTGAACGAGAGAGTTTGACACACCCACTATAAGGGGTGTCTTGTTAATGTACATGTCGTGAGATAGGTATACTTTTTATTGTAGATTATTTTTATTTTTTTTAAAGAGAATATCTCTCTTGCTCACTCTAGCTGCCAGCTCCTTCTTCCTCACACCCTTGATCTTAAGGTAGGTAAGATCAGCCCCTATTGTCTTCTCGGAGAAAGGCGGAAAATATCGGAGGGTGGCTTGATGCTATTTGGCTGTCAGTGCAATTTAGCTGGAAAGAACAATTGTAGCGACAGAGTTGCGGTTCATAAGACGCATGCTACGTATCCCATGGACAGCTAGAAAAACAAATGAAGAAGTCCTGGTTGAAGCAAATTATAGAAAACAACTTATCACGATTATAAGAAAACGACAAGCAAATTTCTTTGGACACACAATGCGGAAAGAAGCATTAGAGAATATTGTAACAACAGGAAAGTT
>NW_004798354.1:171480-173307 GCF_000002075.1 Aplysia californica
AGATAGATAGATAGATAGATAGATAGATAGATAGATAGATAGATAGATAGATAGAAGGACCTGTACAGGCTTAAATCCCACCAGATCCGTGTATGTCTGAACAGACAAGCCCATGAATCTCATTAGCTTCCTCTCATGGTGCCCAGACGTGCCTTGCTAAGCTCTGAAAGGAACCTTATGGCGTAAGCACACGACCCAATTTTTCTGGAGTCGAATGGTTTGTCAAATCATTTGACTTAAGACCCATCAATGGCATCATTCGTTTTGTCGAATAGTTTTGATTCCCACTTCTACATTCGGCGTGACATGATTCGACTTTTCGCCACAGATTTGTTCTGGTATTCGGAATCAAATAATCTAACTTTTGAGCCAGTAGTGTTACTGTCATTCTTAATCGAATAGTTTAGACTTTTAAGTCCAAAATTATTCAATTACTCAGAGTTGAATGGTTTGACTTTTGAGCTGGCAGTGACGTCATTAGGATACAAAACGCTACCTCAGAATTACAAAGTTCTATCTGACATTTCTGGCTATTCTGAGTTACTAAGACCTTGAGGTCAGAAACCAAATGGTCAAGGCTGTCGGTTCTATCAAAATCGCAAAAATTATTCGGAGTCGTTATCAAGATATTCAGAGAATCTTTTTCGAAAAAGCTTGAGGTGATGTGAAACTCAACATCTTTGACGTCAAATTTCTAAAAACCTAGGCTCTGAGCTGATAGAACTTTGTAATTCTGAGGTAGCGAAGATGCTTGGGTTTCGCACCAAGAAATATCGTGTCTTTCAGAGAAGAATGGCGTTCTGCTGTTTGAGCCAGCAGTGGCATCATTCGGTAACGAAGATTAGAGGTGTTACTGGGGAGAAAAAAGGAATACAAAAAAAGAAGGACTGGAGATAAGATGTTGTAAAGAAGGAGCAGATTAAAGGGGTTGAGAGGGAAGTGATGGTGGAAGGAGAGAGAGGGGGAGAGAAGAGTGTATGTGAAAAAGAAATATAAAAGAAGGGACGGGCAGAGAGACGTACTAGTTGCACTGATGACTTTCACTGGTGCAATGTAAATATTTTAGTTTTAATTAAAGAGTGGTTGGCGGGTGCTGTGGTGTTATCTGTCCTTTCTTTCCTATCAAACAGCTATCGTCGTTAGCTCACCTTTTTCTTATTTTGTTTGTTATATTATATCAAATGTAAAGGCGTATTTGATTTTCGCACCATTAATGTTGGTGGGTTTCCCCTGAATCGAAACAACTTGGAGAACCACATTATAAACTACTCAGTTCGGTGTCAGACAAAAAACTTCTTGAGACGGCTTTCGATTTCGACAACTGTTCAGTGTGAACATCTCCATAAGACGCAAAATCAAAACCACCAAAGCAGTGTTTTACAGCTAAATCGTATACACCTCTGCTGTACAGAAAAAATACCTCCTTTCTCGAGTGACTACCCAAAATTACCTAATTCTTCGCTTCATTTGCTCGAAGGGCATATTATTTTGCTCCTCCCCAAACACGTTTGTTCCCAAGGAGTGCACATGCATTGTCTTACTGAAACCGTGAATAGTTAATATTATGGCTTGGAAAAAACACTTTCTTTGCATTTTTCAAACGTTTCTCCCAGACAGACAGTAGTAATAAATGGAATATAGCACTCGTTGGAGCGGAGACAAAAAGGAATATCGTTCAGAGCACAGAAATCCTGGACCGGGCGTGTGAGACTGAATGCCTTTATGAACTCGTCAAAGAAAATGGAACGAAATAATATGATTCGGACGTTACACCTTGATATCAATTTGCATCTCTCTCTCTCTCTCTCTCTCTCTCTCTCTCTCTCT
>NW_004798354.1:174532-177033 GCF_000002075.1 Aplysia californica
CCGGGCAAAATTCAAAATTTCCTACCAACTGAAAATATTAGGAGTGTCCCGCGCGCTCATATGACCTATGCAGTTGCGAGCGCCGTAAAACAAAGAAGTTGCTTTTTTAAAATTTACCCAGAAGTACGATAACTGACTTGAGCCATTATTGTATACTGTACATCGCTGACGATATGACCAGCTGCGGTGCAATATATCATCAAACCCGTTTGCTTTATGGAATATGATGCTAGTATTCAAAATCATAATTTATGTCATGCGTTATTGTTGAACATGAATCATGGAATGACACTGTGAAGCAAACCTCCCCACAGAATCATTACAATTCTCTTTTCATTTGTCCTTTAATTACCTCAAGACTCGAAACACAATGTCCACATCGGGTTTGGAACGCTACGGAGATAGTTCATTGTTACAGAAACGCTACTAGGCGCAACTGAATAACGACACCCACAAAAGAGCTAGGATTTGATCAGGGTAGAGAAAGATATAACTAACTCACTGCTGAATATCAATGATCAATGCCCGCTGACGCATACGAAAAGAACATTAAATCCTTAGGGAGCGGGTCGGGATGTACGTGTTAAACAATCCTTTGCATTATTCAATTGTATTCTCAGCGAGCATGCCGTCTAATGAACAGATAGCTTATTGGGGAGGTAAATGAGTAATGCAAGGAATGAAAGACGGGAGGAGGAAGTGAGAGACTGAGTGAGTGAGAGTGAGTAGGGGGTTGAAAAGAGAGATTGAAGGGTTCTGTGTCACGCAGATCAACGACTGAGCTAATGTTTGGAGAGAGAGAGAGAGAGAGAGAGAGAGTAGGGGGTTGAAAAGAGAGATTGAAGGGTTCTGTGTCACGCAGATCAACGACTGAGCTAATGTTTGAAATCATTACTGTATGTTAAGTTAAATTCATATCAAAGCCTAACAAGCGTTCGTAAAAGGTTTAAAAAGCCCCATTATTTTCTTTCCTCTGGCAGTAGCCATACCTGTAGTTTTTAAATACCCCTGAATAGAACCTGAAATTATAAAATCTTCAAAGTGTTTTGGTGATTGCAAACCTCATACGAACAAGCCAAAAAGAGAGGTTATAAAGATAGGAGGCGGGCTGCTTCGACCCAGTTTGTCTTAGCAAATTACCGAGCTGAGTAGTATACTGCGTCCTAGGAGAAAGACGGAGAAAGTCAAAACTGACCTTGACTACCATCCATTGCAGAGGAGAAAAGTGGTCTTTTAGACAGGTTGTCCTCTCGAACAGGGTCATTATAACAAGAAAAGTGCAAAGGGTAATTGGGAAGAGGTCATTTGTATACGTGATTGTCTTGGACTGGTATCGTTGGAGCAGGTCCGACTGAAGTTGATATGACGATTTTAAGATATAAATAATTAGTGAACGTCTCTGATAAAGAGAGGGGGGAGGGGAGAGCATGGAAACGGTGGTTAAGTGGAAAGAGAATCAAACGTTCGATGTAGGTGGGCACACCTTTGAAAAGAGTGACTACAGTGAGACGTACTTAATTTCTTTTTATAATGTAGATGTGCCCCCCCCCCCCTTTCCACGTTCGACACAACTTAAATTATTTAATTTATGAAGTGAACTTCAACCTTGCCTGCCAAAACCAACCCTTGATGAGAGGGGGGAAAAGTCCAAACAGACAGAGATACTCGATTTAGAAAAAAATCGCCATATGGAAATCGAACACAATTTTTCTGCATTCGACGGCCAAGCGCCATGCTGCTACACCAAAGACACCGGTTGAAGGAATGTGAGTTGTTGAAGCAAATGAGTTAGTGGTTGGGGGGTGCTCTGGCGTGGTTTGCTCTTTGTTCCTACTATCAAACATCATTCTATCGTCCTTTTCTCTTCTCCCTCCTTCTTTTTGTGTTTGTTACTTTCTTGCATTGTTTCAAATGGTTTGCACTTATATGACCTTATTGTATAACAAGTGTCGTAAAACTCATACTAAAATTAAACGAAGGAAGTAGTGAGTGGATAGAGTATGATGAGTGGGTGTTTTAGTGAAAATGAAGATGGATTCTCACGGGATAGTAGGTCAAATCAGAAACTCACACCCAGCCCTCAAGAAATAACTGTTCTCGGGTTGCACAAAAAGTTACCATGTCGCACTTCATTGAGGTTCAATTTGTAACGGTTTTCCCTCATGACTTTTGTGGGTCCCAGATGCCACGGACACAATTTCCCGCCAGTTCCAGGACTGGATTTCGATCATAGGCCGATGTGTTGTTTTCCAGGGCCCCTAGGTAGTTGATACCCGAGGAAATTGGCCAGGTCTTCAGCTGGGAGCATAAGGGTATCACGTTGATCATCAGGCCGCGAGATGGAAAGGTAAGGCGAATGAACATAGAAGGAGGGAGAGGGGGGAGATGCCGAGAAAGAAAGGGGTAGAGAAAGAGAGATAGAGAGAAAGAGAGAGAGAGAGAGACAGAGTGAGATGGGCTAATAGGTGGAGAGAGAGAGAGAGAGAGAGAGAGAGAGAGAG
>NW_004798354.1:178786-183786 GCF_000002075.1 Aplysia californica
TGTGTGTGTGTGTGTGTGTGTGTGTGTGTGTGTGTGTGTGTGTGTGTGTGTTTGTGTGTGTGGTAGGGGAGGATTCCTTTTTATCGAGTAACTCCCATTTTTCTTCTGGGATTTTGTACCAGCCTGGATTGGCCTTGACAGACAATATACTTTCATAATAAACTCACATGAATCATAGAAGTATAAATATAAAAATGTAGTGTTTTAACCCTCAACACCCAAATTTCATAATATATAAATACATACAATCGACACAATTTAGGTCATGCAAGAGGCCGGGCCACACGACCTCGCCTGTCACTGTCAGGCAGGGCCAATCTGCACGGGTAGAGAAGGATACGGCATTTGCATGTAGTTAGATAAAACAAAGATTGTACATAACAGAATCTTTTTATAAAATGAACTACCCCACTCTCGAATTAAACTCACATCCTGTGTGAGGCGAAAAACTGAACGTTGCACCACAGACACCAGGCTTGAAATGCTTATAACAAGACAAAAAGAAAATGGGGTTGACAGGAGAGGAGTTTAATGGTATGTCATTTGTCATTGAATTGATGTAAGGGAAGACCCGGGTCGGCGATCCAAGAGAGTATCGATCAAATTGTTCAAAATATCGATTTTTTTTTTCGGAAAAGACAGTCTTCAACGTCTGTTCTATCGGGGTAAAAGAGGAAACTGTTGAAAAAAACATCCTGAATTACTGAAAAGTGCATACTGAACTAAAAATTATTTTTTAAACATTCCTTTTCTGTCTTTCTCAAAGTCTGTTTTTTTCACACATGTGACCTCCTTGGTGCAAGGCTTTTTTCGGAAATTAATGAAGCCAGGGGCTTCAAATTTGGCATACCAGTGTTTTAATTTTTAAGAAATATTCTGGAGATCAATGAAAGGAAATTGGGACATATAGGTAACTTGAGGAAATATTCCAATTTTTCTAACATGTACCCAAAGTTTCGTCACCTGACTCTCGGGGGTCCGGATTCACTTTTTTTTTTTTTGAAGATAGGTCAACATCCTTTCTCAGACCGACAGTCCATATTGGTTTGCACTTGTGTGCAAAATTTCAGGCTGAATGTTCAATATTTTCTATGAAATTCATCCGTACTGAGCAACAGGTTTGGAAATCCAAGATGGCCGCCACAGAGACCAATTTTTCAGAAGAAAAAAAATAAAGCAAATCCACCTTTAGTACACCCTATTTACCTATGAACGCCTTGCACATTTACATGAACGACCGTGAATAGAAGTCTTTCGTTCAGAAAAGTTTTCCATGAGTGTACGTCTCCCCTTAACGACGCTATCAACAGAAGCTGGAGAAAAGAAAAACGAACACGCCCTTGATAAGCTATGCCAGTGTTTCACTATTCATCACAAAGCGGAACCACTTTAACCAATATCTTGGTCATTTTGTGCTCACAAATAGTGTTAATTTACCACGCTCACATAATTATAATAATTGCCTTTTTCTTTCTTAGTGCCATTCTGGTTTTCTTTATTGAAGATCCTGTTCAAAGTTTCTTAGAAACAAAAAGTTGTTGTTCTTCGATTTTAGGAATCGATTTCACACATCCTGTTAATGGTATTTTAGGGTAATAACAACATTGTTTTTGAAATTAAGTTGTGCAGGGTTTTTTTAGGTTCTAAAGCTGTTATTTCCTCATAACATAAACTTCAAGTTATTTGCACGCGCACACACATAATATACATGCTCGCGCGGAAAAATGAAAGTTTCTTCACTTTGATTATTTTGACGAGAGCCTCTGATTCCACCACGCTGCCTCACACACACACACACACATACGCACATACGCACATACACACACACACACACACACACACATATATATATATATATATATATATATATATATATATATATGCACACACACACACACACACACATATATATATACATATATATATATACACACACACAGGCACACATATATATATATATATATATATATATATATATATATATATATATATATATATATATTTAAACATAAATATACATCGGTCATACACTCACACACACACATACAAACACACGCAAACACATAAACACACACATATATTCTCTCTCTCTCTCTCTCTCTCTCTCTCTCTCTCTCTCTCTCACACACACACACACACACACACACACACACACACACACACACACACACACACACACACACACACACACATATTATATATACACATACATACACATACACACATTCATACACACACACACAATCTCTCTCTCTCTCTCTCTCTCTCTCTCTCTCTCTCTCTCTCTCTCTCTCTATCTATCTCTATCTATCTATCTATCTATCTCTCAGGGGGAAGAACATAACCGAATGCTGCCATTGCCCTCACTTTAGCGATCCGACCACATAGGCCTACTCAAATACTCTGAACAGTGAACAGGGCGTGGCGTGCAGTCCACAAATAACTGTCTCGTACCAAACAGTTTTGAACACTAGTCAACGAACTCTCCGTCAGTTCAGATTTAGTTTTACGAAGGCGAATCAGATAATAATAGAAGTCTTCATCTTACGCTGAGAAATCCTAGACTTCAGTTATATAAGCAAAACGTATAATTAATCTGTGTCTTGTCTGCTCTCGAGCTAGATCTAGCAACAGGAGGATTTATGTGACTTCCTTCTTGGTTATTTAATGTCATGACGTCACAAATAAAGGATGATTTGCGTTCTGGAGGAAACAGGAAAAAGTCAACAAATTAACAAATCATTCATTTTACAACTTTGTAGAGTGTAAGCTTGGCCAATCGCCAAACCTAATAAAATAATCATGAAAATTTTGCAATGTTCGTGGAGAATTTAGTATCAGGAGAGACGTAATTCGTTGCCTGAGAACAACTCTGTAACCCACCCTATATTTAAAAAAAAAACGTTTTAGTCCTTTTTTTGTACTAAATGCAACCTTTAGGATTTTGTGTCACATTTTTAGACATGTAGCTCAATAAACATGGCAAGTTCAACATTCATATTTTTATTTTTAACAAACGTTGTAAGATGAATGGCTTTCGTTTTTTCCTTCTCTAGTAAAATTTTGTTTTTGTGGGATACAGCGTTGTTGTACTCGGGAGACGCATTGCTTTTGATGATCCACGTTCTAGATATCCATTCCTTTCTTAACGAGAAAACCGTTGATACTGTCCAAGAAAAAGAAAGTGTATTGAAATATTCATCAGTAAATGTGTGAGCGGGAAACATGTGTGTCAAGTAGTCTTGACCAACCAAAGATGAGGATTGATAACGCTTAAAATGTCAAAGCAATTATCACTAGATGTCAGTGTGCTAATTAGCATAATCCCGCCAAATTACGCCAGGGAAGATTGCTCAAAATCGAGTGGTTGAGCGTACATATTAGTTTCATATGCCAAAAAATTTAGCCAGAAATTGTTGCAAGCCAAGGCTTCAATAACTTGGCTAGAAATTTACGTTTCCCTTAAGTTGTATAATTATTACAACGCGTTCGTTGTAACGCGGCAACGCCAAGAACGTTAGATCCGTGTTTACTTCATATTACGCACTTGTCCAATGAATTCGTTTACTGATCATTCACTGCTACTTATGAGAGAAATAGATCTAATTATTGCCAATCGTGCTTTGTTTTATTCGTTTTAGTAAGACTGTTACGTCACTTGCAACACAATAAGACCATAATATAAGTGCTGAAAATTAGAGGTGTTACAAGAGAGTAACAAACACACAAAAGAAGGAGAAATAAGAACGATAGGTGTTTGATAGGAAAGAAGGAGCAAATCAAACCACACCACGCGTCAACCACCTACGAACCTGCTTCAACGACTACGACTTGTCCAGGACAAGCACCTGTACAAGCGACCAATCCCCATTTCCCCTCTTACATCATTTTTTCTACACCATAATGGCAGTGCCTTAGACGACTTCTTTCTTATAAGACAATGATTGGTCTTCTTGGATAGGTCGATTGTATTTCCATCACTTGGCCCTGGGAGAGTACGAACGCCTGCAGAGTCATAATTAACGCCCAAGGAATCGAATCATAAGGGGTCTTCAGTCTTCTCAATAAGTCGATTGCACTATTTCATTAACTCTGTCATTAGCAGCGGCCGCGACGTAACAGTTAATTTGGCTCTTCCCTTTGCGCGCATAACATGCCAGTTTCAATTTCCCATGGATAAAAATGTTTTATGTGTGCTTCTTTTTTTCTTTTTTTCTTTTGTCCCTGTGTCCTTTTTCGAGTCTCATGTTCATGATCATAATGATATTCA
Organism: Aplysia californica; assembly: GCF_000002075.1. Taxonomy (NCBI): domain Eukaryota; kingdom Metazoa; phylum Mollusca; class Gastropoda; order Aplysiida; family Aplysiidae; genus Aplysia; species Aplysia californica. The sequence continues at coordinate 183,057 of NW_004798354.1, forward strand.
TATCAGACAATGACTGACCGAGTAAGGAAATACAACAATACTTTAACACTAAGAGAAAACACATCTTTTAAAAAGAATATTATGAATAACAATGATTAGATGTGGGCGTCTTCTTCTTTATGGTGGGCGCTATATACATCCCACACAGACAGTTCAATTTTCGATCAGAAAAAAATAATATTGTGGCCTTCTTTTTTAAGTATTTTCTTATTTTTCCCAAGTGCCTTTTTCGGATGTCATTTTAAGACCTTATTCGTATCTGAAAATCTTTGGCTATAAGATAATGAGTAAGTTAATACAATGTTGTTTCAACTCTACGAGAAAACAAATCCCCCCAAAAATAAGAATAAATATATGAACCACAGGGATACAGCGTGTATCTGTGTGTAAGAAAGGTAGGGTCGCAACAGCCTGCGCTCAAAGTAGCCTAAATCAACAAATATGGTGTGACAGTCAGGCACCTGGGCGAAGTCGCATTCAGGAGACTCGAGTTCGATTCCCGAGTGGTGACAAGTTATATCGAGTATCTCCGAATCTCGGTCTTTCTGCTGGGAGGTTGTATCCCTCTCAACAGTCCGCATTGGCTTAGATAGAAGAAGCGTATGAAACCCACCTCCTACATGGACATGGATTGCTGGTGCCTCTATAAAAGAATTATTGATGATGATGGCCCACCTCCTACATGATTTGATTAAATTAGTGTGACGATGGTTAAAACAACCCTACATTA
>NW_004798354.1:192456-194556 GCF_000002075.1 Aplysia californica
AGGCAGAGATCAGGAGGGGGGTAGGAGGAGGAGGAGAAGAAAAAGATAGAAAGACAAGAGAAGTACATAACAGACTAACAGAGCACAACGGAGAGCTTCGATGAAAAAACAGTGTGGTCAACAGGTGTTGTTTTGACGGACAGTGCATCTCCGCCCTGTGTCTCCTTGTTTTTCCCGCCACAGCTGGTTGGCGGAACCAGCCTCTAGTACGAACATTCATTACCATAACAGTGGCCAGCCCTCCCGTTTCTATTTTCTCTGTGTTCCCCACCATTCCCTCTTCTTTTCTGTCCTTCTACCAACACTCCTCTCCTCTTTTCTATCCTCAACTGAACAATCTCCTATTTCTACGAGCACTCTCTTCTTCCGTTCTATCCTTCTCCGAACAATCTCCTATTTCTTTTTGAGTCTCTCTATCACTATTCTTTCTACCATCACCACCCTCCCCTTTTTTCTTTCTCTACCTATTCCTCCGAGCAAAGGAAAGAATGGAAAACCATGATCGCCGATGTCTGTCGCAGATCTGGCACTGGATGATGATGACCTATTCCTCCTCCTCATCCTCTTCCTCCTGTTTCCCTGTTTTTATGCATAAGAATGTGATACTAGGTATGACACCCCTTTCAGAACAATGATTTATGAGAGGCAGTACCTCCAAAGTAATGTCCGTTTAATTCCGATCTGACGGAAACAAAATGGAAGAACAAAACCAGGTTTAAGAATGTCCTGTCTGTCGGTGGATTCGAAATAGGAGAGAGCGAAAGAGAGAGAATACGGTGTGAGAAAAAGGAGGGTGGGGTATGTAATATGCATGTAATCAGCTCTCTCGCCGTCACGTGGTACAACTCCCCTGCCGATGAGAAGCCAACAAGTCGCTACCCTAGAGATGCAAAGTTCTATCTGCTTAGTCTGTGTTCCCACCAGTAGTTTCTGCTTAGTACCTAGTTTTGAGAGATTTTGACGTCAAAGATTTCGAGCTTCACAACACGCCAAGCTTTCTTTTTAAGGCAGTTATTTGAATATCTGATAACGACTCCGAATAATCTTACGGTTTTGAGAGAGCAGATAAAACTTTTGCTTTCTGACCTAAATGTCTTAGTGACTCAAAACGGCCAAAAATGTCAGATAGCATTTCGTAGTTCTTTGGTAGTGAGGTTTCTGTGGTGCAGGGGTCGCGCCGTCGTCGCAAGCAAAGACCTGGATTTAATGTCCGTCTCGAAAATCTCAATCTTTCTGCTTAGACACTGTATCTCTCTCTTCTGATTGGCCTTGACAAGCATGACCAAATCCCTCCTCCTGAATGATCTATATATCGTGTCGATGTGGGTGTCAGAAACGAGTTCAATTTCTTTTAAAAAGATGAGACACTCCCCACACACACACACACACACACACACACACACACAGACCTTGTTGAAGGAAATATCCTCGGCTAATGGAAAGACAACCTTGCCCTCACAATGGCTCCTTCAGAATTACAAAGTTCTATTAGACACTCTTGGCTGTTTTGAGTTACTAAGACTATGAGGTCAGAAACCAAATGTTTTTTCTGCTCTAGCTCTATCAAAATCGTAGAAATAGTTGGAGCCGTTATCAATATATTATTTTAAAAACTGCATTCGAAAAGGCTTGACATATTATCGTGAAACTCAAAAATGTTGAAGTCAAACTCCTCAAAACTAGGTATTGAGCAGATAGAACTTTGTAATTCTGAGGTAGCAAAATGTTAAGAAGTGTAAAAATAAAATACACACGTTAGAAATATCGCCTATTGGCTATCATTTAACACAATACTATTGGTCTTTACAAAGAGAAAAAAATCCGGACGAAATGAGCAAGCAGAGAGACAAAGAGATTTTGGCTGAAAAAGAGAGGGGGTATAGGAGTGAGCGTGGTAACGTGACATAATGTGAGGAAGATATGCGATATATCAATAGACATAATGGATAGATAGGGGCATAGGAACACTGAGGTAAAGAGGCACAATGGTAGAGAGAGAGGGGGGGGAGACGGGGTTGAAACAGCGACAGAGAAGGGAAAGAAGATAGGAGGGAGACAGAGATAGGAAGGCACAGAGAGAGAGAGGGTGAGAGAGAGAGA
>NW_004798354.1:195949-198036 GCF_000002075.1 Aplysia californica
GTGTGTATGTGTGTGTGTGTGTGTGTGTGTGCAGCTTTTCGTACTTTGTTACGAACTTCTAGGATATAGCAAAACACAGTCACTACCAAAAGATGTAGAGGACAAGGAATTGCCAGACATGTTCTCAAATTTCTTTTTGGAAAAAACACACAAAGTAAGAAACTGTTTTACATCATATATTAGGTCCAATGACTTTTCAGATTTGTTTCTGACATGTTTTAAAAGTGTAGCAGAGAGTACTATGAAACAACTTATTTTAAATGCATAAATGCACCAAGCAAACAATTTGAATTAGACCCCATGCCAAGCTCTTTACTGACTGCTAGTAGCGATGTGATTGCTCTTACTGTTACCAAAATTATCAGTGATTCTGTAAAGAATGTAGGAGTGCCAAATTATTTTTTAAACTGTCACATTAAAACCATTGTTGAAAAAAACCATTGTTGAAAAGCACCAATCTTGACCAAAACGAAATGAAAAAACTATACACAAGTTTCGAACCTTCCTTTTCTCTCTAAGACCCTTGAAAAGGTAGTCTTACAAAAACTTTATGTCCGTTTAAAACCAAACACTCAGTATCAGTCAGCTTACAGGGTTAATCACATCACAGAAACAGCGCTGCTAAAAGTTGTGAATGATATCCTCATGGAATCAGATGCTGGCAAAGTTGTAACGCTAAATTTATTAGATCTGTCGGCAGCTTTCGACACCATTGACCATGTAATTCTACTAAGAAGATTAGAAAAAAAACATGTGGCATTCATGGTTCTGCTCTCGCATGGTTCAACAACCATTTGTCAAATCGCTACCAATCTGTTGTGATAAAAGACATCAAGTCACAAAAGGGCATACTTAAGTTTGGTGTTCCCCGAGGTTCAGTTTTAAGCCTAATGCTTTTCACAATATATACACAACCATTTGCTGTTTAAATACAAAAGTATCAACTCAGCTACTGTTTCTACGCCGATGACACACAGGTATATGGCTTTTTTCATCAATGCGACACCGATGAATTCATAGAAAGAGTAGAGAAATGAATTGAAAAAGTGGATGTAGGGAACCAATTAATTCTGAATGAAGCAAAAACAGAGACCATTCTATTTGGGAGTTCAAAAAAACTTAATGATGTTAATAGAAGCCAGTTAGAAATTGAAAATACTAGCATAACTTTTTCCAACAAAGTAAAAAACCTAGGTATATTCTTTAATTCAGATATGTCCATGAACAACCAAATAAACCATGTTATGTTATTCGATGTATGTACCTTGATTTTAGAAAAATTAGTAAGATAAGGCACCTAATTTCTGCCGATGTTTCATACATGTTCTCTGTCTCTCTTGTCTTGTCAAAACTTGACTACTGCAATTCTGTTCTGTTTGGTATTTCTTTTGAGCGAATTAAGAAATAGCAAGTGGGCCACAATTGCATGGCAAGACTAGTACTGAAGAAAAAGAAGAAAGATCCTGCACCAAAATGTTAAAAGTTCTGCTTTGACTTCTAGTTGATAAAAGAATCCAGTATGAAGTTTCTACCATCTGTTATTAATATCTTAACAACAAAGCCCCGTCATATCTATCTGAGCTTTTAATAACACTGTGTGTTCCAACTCTCGTCAGTTACGGCCATCCATAGATACAACAAAATTCAGAGCCCCTTGAATGAAAACACAATCTTTTGGTGAGAAAAGTTTCTCATTTTTTGGGCCCAAACATCTGGAACACCTTGCCGTAGGATCTCAGAGAAATAACAAATTTTTAACGCTTAAGCGATTGCTCGAGATTCATTTGTTTAATTCTCAGTTATAATGTGTTAATATGTGCTGATATGTTTTGTTTGTTTGTATTTTTACTGCTGTCCGTTCGTGCATATAATTCATATACGGTTGTAAAAATTATTCTTTATGTGGCTGAACTGATTTCTCTTGTTTCTGTGAAATATTTTCTCTTGTCTGAATGGTCTTGTGATTGGTATAAGGCGCTCAGAGCTTATACTAGTATGGGATAGAGCACTACTACTGCTGCTACTACCACTACCACTACTACTACTACTACTACTACTACTACTACTACTACTACTACTACTACTAC
>NW_004798354.1:200501-201838 GCF_000002075.1 Aplysia californica
GATAAAGAACGGGTAATATAAACAATATTATAATACGTATGTAATAATAATAATAAAACAAGAAATAGGAAATATTTTTTTTAAACATCAATAGACAAAAACAACATTTGTAGATATACAAATCAGCGGAGAAAACGAAAAGAACAGGCTGGCAGAAAATGTACCAGATGGTGTCTCTTCAAACCAAAGGACAACAACAGTAGGAACAACTACATAATAATGATAGGAAGAACAATAAGAACAGCAGCAACGTAAATATACTTATGTTTTCCTTGTGCCACTTTTTCGAGTACCATGTTAATGATCTTAATCGCCTCAGACAATCATTGACTATAAAAATGTGAATAAATACGCTGCTAATTCCGACACTAAATAGGAACAATAAGATCAGTTTATTATTATTAAGAATAACAATGATTAGATCTATTTGTCAGTATTTGAATGTTTTAGTCATTAGTTGTTGGGAGCCTTTTTCTAGCTTTGTCGCTATTCTACACCCCCCCTTCCCCCTTTGGAGGGACGCATACCTTTTTCCCATTCGTTTTAATCGTAGCTGTTTTTACCGTCCAAAAGGAGACAATTAGGATAAAAATGCTTCCCACAAGCGAATCGAAGTAAGAGATTTCCTACTTGTGAAAGCGAAGCGCCTAACAACTACAACGCAGGCGCCGGGGCATAATTTTAAGGTTTATTATTGTAATTATAACAGAAACACACATCACAACGGCAGCTTCAACTACTGTGGGGAAACACGAACAGCAATAACAGGAGCGGAGCAAAGTTTAAAAAATAATTTTAATATTTTTAAAAGAAACAAATAAAAAGTTCTGAAAAATTGAACAACCAAAGTCAAATCCACTGGGTTTTTACCAGAGCAAAATACATGTAGTTTTAAAACACTAGATCTAGGAGGAGGCGTTTTATTGGTGAACGAAAATTTGTCAGAAATAGCACGAAAACAGAACGTCATAGCCTCCATTAGGCGCTCCTAGTTCCACACTATGTATCACTCGCTTCTCGGGTTCCTGTTGCCATTTTAAGAATCTTTTAGAAATCCCAGAAAGGGGGGAGGACTCTGTCAGAACGATTATATTGATATGGACGTTGGCTTGGGGCATTTGCTCTCTTCGAATCCTCGCGTGCGCTCTTAAGGATATCCATTTTGTTTGTTTCGTTAAAGCAAATTCCAGGTATGTTTTTTTAAAACTATATACATATTATTTCCACCAAAGATAGTACATAAGAAAATGGTCCACTCAGCCAAAAAAAAGTGTCCCCCGGAAGTCCGCTCTTTGCTTCAGATGGCGCTGCAGTCTGTTTTGAAGCTTTCTTTCGTT
>NW_004798354.1:203730-204711 GCF_000002075.1 Aplysia californica
CCCCACCCCCGCTCAAGCCATTCTCACCCTGTCGAAATAATCAAAGCAAATTCGCCAAGCTGCACTCGACAGCTCTGAGTCGGAGAAGTCACACCCACACTGCAGCACATCTCCACACTTCGATCTATTTGATTAATGTCACGCTCTTTAACTCTCTTTGACGGAGAGCTCCCTACCCTTCATGTCACGTGACGGACAGACCGGAAGTTATTGAGAGGACGTCACAGAAGTGGGGGAAGGGTGACCTTTGCCCCTAGAATTTCTCTTATGGAGTTTCAGTGGATGTTTTGTTGTTGTTGTTGTTGTTGTTGTTGTTGTTGTTGTTGTTTTGGGTTTTTTTGGTTGTAGTTGTTGTTGTTGTTGTTGTTGTTGTTTCTTTTATCATCACTTCTCCTTTTTCACCCTGACCCGTCTACCATGCGGGTGGTTGGAGGGTGCTCATGGTAGGTCCTACGTCTTTACTTTCATTCTGTTGTTTCTGTCTGTCTTACTTTTTCCCAGTACTGAATGACCGCTATTCTGTCGATGTGCTTCTCTTTACCCAAACAAACCAACCAACCAACAAACAAACAAACAAACAAAACAAAACAGAACAAAACCTCTACCACTGTGTATTTTTGTCAGTTACGATTGAAAACACGCCCGAGATAGACATTCCATTTCTATACTTACCCCCAATTCACGCCCATCCCATTCTTGAACGGTTTCATTTTTAGATTTTTAGATAGCATACTTCTTGGTGACAGGTGCGTGAGGCTGTAATAATTGTATTATCTGAATGGTAGGTGCACTCAGCTACAGTAATAATAAACAGCCCTTCCCTAGACACTTCTTAAAAGTAGCTATATTCGAAAAAAAAAAGCTTCTCTTTCCGTCTCTGTGTCTCTGTCTGTATGTCTTTTTTTACCGCATCTCTCTCTGTTTCTCTCTCTCCATATTTCTCGCAGCCTTCATCTCTCTCTCTCTCTCTCTCTCTCTCTG
>NW_004798354.1:205463-206583 GCF_000002075.1 Aplysia californica
ACACACACACACACACACAAACACACACACAAACACACTCACACACACGCAGACACACAGACGCCTTCAGTTACACACAGACATAGACACATACACATACTAACGCGCGCGAGATTGCACTTATCTCAAGAAACGATTTTCCGAAGACATAATTGTTTTAGATACAAGCTCAAACAACGGCGATTGCAATTAGAACGAAATTAAATAGTAGAACAAATATTACGAAAGCAATAAGCCTAAATGTCAAAGGAACATTAGGAGGTGACTGCGAAAAAAAACACCGTTAATTTCTACAGCTTTTGCTTTTTTTGGTTCGTATAACTGGATGGGATGTGTTACGCTCCAATACGTGTCTGTATAATAATATATTATTAACTAGGAATGAGTTCATGAAAGGATACCGGTGTTCTGACGTGGAAAAACGAGGAAAAGAGGGAAAGAGAAATGTCGAACCAAGTACGTGGAGAGACTTGAACCCCTCCCGACAACTAAGATTAAAAGACAACCCTGATAGGATTCGAACCAAAGTCATTCGCCCCAGAGCCCAGCCTTGGTTGTGATAGTTTGTCACCAAGTCTAGGTGTTCGGAAATTGATAGGCTTGATGCTTCTTCTAGAACGCCGGTCAGTCCGTTAGAGGAATTCGTTGTTTTTTTTCATTCAATTTCCATCATTCCTTTAACTTTCTCCTTTTTTCTCTTCGATTTTTCCATCTGTCTTTCAAGACATGTAGCTGTTTGAATGCGATTGACAGCTCTGGCGCGGTTTGCTCTTTCTTTCCTATCAAACATCCTTCGGCCTTATCTCCCCTCCTTCTTTTTTGTGTTTGTTACTCCCTTGTAACATCTCTAATCTTCAGCACTTGTATGACCTTATTGTGTTGCAAGTGCCGTAAAACTCTTACCAAACAAGATGAAGCTGTCTAGAATTGTAAGACGTTTACACCTGGGCACAATACCTTTATAATAGTAACTGGCGGGACAGAAAAAATATGTGAGGCAGCGCGGTGGAATCAGACTCGCGTCAATTTTTGGGCAAGTAGAGTTATTGGTGTCATCTTAAAGCTTATTCACTTGTCTTTATTTGGATGAGAAAAATATCCATTTATCTTGAATGCAAGT
>NW_004798355.1:2928-4559 GCF_000002075.1 Aplysia californica
AGACAGTCTTGATTTTATCAAGTGCTCACGGCACACGTCAGAGATAGAAGATGTTTAAAATAAATCCCCAAGTAAAGTTTAATGTCCTAGCACTCGCATGAAAACCCCGCCACCTCCCATGCAAACCACTGGTGTTTTAGCGCTGGAGTGTGGGACATACATTAGTCGCTTCTGCCCTCCAACGTTGCTCAAACATCTGACTGTCGCCCCGGAGCTCCCCGGGCAGGTGGGAACCCTGTAGGAAGCTTTATTCATCATATTCAAGCCCATGTCAAATGGCACAGGTTTGCCCCGATACAGTTCCAGACCTTTACGTATCAGCTCCTTCAGCAAAGTATACCACCGGCTGGCAAAGTTCTCTGCTAAGTTTCCGTCCGAGGCTCGAACTCCGGGACTTCCAGGGCTGTCGCTGCCTTCTGGTGGCGTTGATGACGTGAGGTGCACAGTTCCCTGCCTACAAATGCACTCCCTGTCTTCAAACATCTGGGCGACAACGTCGTTTTGTATACCATGTCTCTGACTGAATGTGTCGCTCATCTGATTCAGCTCCTCTTTGCTAGGACATTGCAACAGACCTTGGTCGATGAGATGCCCCAGTATAGCCCTCTTGTACTCCGAATGGGACGGTTCAGAAGAAAATAATGTAGTCATAGTTTTATGCAAAACCGCCACATTAACAATATAAAATAACACTTTTTTCTCCCCAATTCCTAAATTGGACTCCGCCTCACACACTACCTCCAGGGGAACTTGGTGGGGGATAAAGGAAGCTTCCGCTTGCTCGTGTACCAGCATTTCCCCGAAGGTGACTCTCTTCGCTACGCCATGGGGGTGAGACACACAAAATGCAATGTTCTCTGGGAACGGCCCGTTATAGCTTTCAAACAACACAAGCTTTTTCATGACAACCGGCAGAAGTTCACTATTCATCAAACGAATAATGAACTCTGACCTATCTTCCTCCTCTGAATTATCAGTTATCCGGATTCCTTTGGCTTCAATAACCGTAGATCTGTCTGAATCGTCATCGAAAAAAAGTTTCACTTTGGTCCATTTGACCTCCTCTTGGTTGTAGACAACGTGAGCAGCGGTTTTCACAATAAGCACTGTTTCTTCATCTTCTCCAAAGTGAAAACTGCTTGTTGAGCTGGCTGGCTGTGTCGACGCAGCTGCTTGGTCTCTCTTTGTCTTATACACCGTCAAATACCCGCTTCCAACACGTGGTGCACGTTTCCCTTTTAAGGTCGACCAGCCAAAATGGTCTGGGCGATGTTCGGAGGTGTAGTATACGGTCAAAAGCACGGTGCGTGAAGCAAGATTGAGGATGTAGGAGAGGAAATCTGGGTGTCTGCAGGATTTAGGAAGATGTTGAAGACCGAGGCGAGGTAGAGGAATGAAATCTGTGTGACCCTCGTTCTTTTTGCAATTTTCGAACATCTCATCCTCATAGCCCTCCAGGGCCACGCCCATTTCACACGACGATCCTGTGTGGATGAAGATTGTCAAGTCAAGACTAGATGAACGGACAGACAGGTAGAAACAGATAGATAGATAGATAGATAGATAGATAGATAGATAGATAGATAGATAGATAGATAGATAGATAGATAGATAGATAGATAGATAGATAG
>NW_004798355.1:8110-9654 GCF_000002075.1 Aplysia californica
GATAGTGTGTGTGTGTGTGTGTGTGTGTGTATGTGTGTGTGTGTGTGTGTGGAGCTGACTTGTTTCAACCCGTAAAATGTTTGTCCTTTCTCGAATGTATGCGTGAGTGCACGTGAACGGCTAACTTTGTGACATCACCGCTATTATAAATAACAACGTAATATTTCTCTGTAGGGGACGTAATAAAACAACAGTTCTTATTGTCATTGTTATTGTCATTGTTATTGTCATTGTCATGTCATTTTTATTGTTATTGTTATTGTCATTGTTATTGTCATTGTTATTGTCATTGTTATTTTCATTTTCATTGTTATTGTTATTGTCGTTGTTATTGTCATTGTTATTGTCATTGTCATGTCATTGTTATTGTTATTGTCATTGTTATTGGCATTGTCATGTCATTGTCATTGTAATTGTTATTGTCATTTTGTTCTCTAAACGCGTATGTCAGTCGAAAGGAATTCTCAGGGGCCCTATTTACTAACCATTGGTTCCATAGGAAGGGTTGCATCAATTGCATCTTAGAGTTTAGAGTTAAGGTAAGAGAGATGTACAGTTTAGTGTAAACACCCTCTGGTTCAGGCTTAGATCAGTGCTCGTGGACCTCGGCGATGACGCCCACAAATGAGTGGCTTGGTTATTTTGGTGGTCGGTGTGGCCCCCTTGGGTAGAGACAGGCGGTATTTCACCATTAAAAGGTGTTCTTTTTCATAATGGGAAATTAATCCTGTCTTTGGGTGACTCGGGCTGAACTCGAATTATAGTATATAAATAGACATATGTGAGGCGGCGTGGTGGAATCAGGCTCTCGTCAAAATAATCAAAGTGAAGAAACTTGCATTTTGCCTCAGGTTTGTGAAATTTTATCAAATTTTTGTTTTTTGCCTCAACACCTTTCAGGCCCATTAAAGAACTCATTTCTGTGTGGATTTTTCTGAAAACCATTGATTAAAGGCACGAAAAGTGTAATTTTCAGTTACCACTGACTCTTAAGGTAAGGAAATAACTAATCTTTGGCGGCCATTTTCTCACAAATTTGACCTCTTTAAACGGGTGACCCCCTCCTCCTTCATTTGCAAATATCTCGACTTGTATTCAAGATAAATTGATATTTTTTTCAACCAAATAAAGACAAGTGAACAAGCTGTAAGATGATACCAATAACTCTACATGCCGGAAATTTGAGGAGAGCCTGATTCCACCACGCTGCCTCACATATATCATTACCAATAAATTATTTCAGAATCTCACACCGTATCTGACAACACACTAATCCTACACCACTGTACGGGACTCTATTTACGTTTCTTAACCGAACTGGAGTCCTAAACCCGCCGGATATTTTTGGGGAAGCCAAAAAAACAACAAATTAGAGTAATACATTACATTGAGAAGTCGATACTAGTAATCCCGAGAATTAGCTATTTGTCAAGAGATACATCAGAGAAAGGGGGGGATCGGGAGTGAGAAAGAAGGAAGAAGAAGAAGAAGAAGAAGAAGAAGAAGAAGAAGAAGAAGAAGAAGAAGAAGAAGAAGAAGAAGAA
>NW_004798355.1:9846-11061 GCF_000002075.1 Aplysia californica
CAAAAAATAATAATACCAATAAATAGTAGTAGTAGTAGTAGTAGTAGTAGTAGTAGTAGTAGTAGTAGTAGTAGTAGTAGTAGTAGTAGTTGTAGTAGTAGTAGTAGTAGTAGTAGTAGTAGTAGTAGTAGTAGTTGTAGTAGTAGTAGTAGTAGTAGTAGTAGTAGTAGTAGTAGTAGTAGTAGTAGTAGTAGTAGTAGTAGTAGTAGTAGCACCAGCAGCAGCAGGTAATGGTATTTTAATGATCATACAAACAAAGCTAACTATTGAAAAAAAAGTAAATGAAGTTTTTGACGGGCAGATATACCATAAAAACATTCTTTAACTCTATCTTCATTTTTTTTCAATCGATAAAGTTGTGTTTTTTATTCTGTTACTGATATCTGGAAATTGTCCCGATTAGCAAAAACAATAATAATATTAGAAAGAAAAAAAACCCCTGCGGATTTAAAAGACAAGACAGGACGCTAAAGTTACCCAAGGTACCATAAACCAGTTACCGTTCATGCTGATTCATGATTTTCAGGTTATGTTTGAAATAGACAGAGGAGGAAAGGGGGGAAGGCGTAGATCATGTGATCATGTGTCACTGCCAGCGGGAAGGGGAATTCCCTTTGCCACATCATTGACCAGAGCTCTACACCTGATCGGGACGGGAATACCCGTTGATGCTTGTCGATTTCCTAAGGAAAACCGTTGAAGAAGTTGGAAAATGTTTCAGGAATCACAGCAATAAGAAGAATATGGGAACTTGTTTTTGTTTTAGTAAGTGTTTTACGGCACATGCACACAATTAGGTCATCAAGGCGCAGAATATTAGACGTGTTATAAGAGAATAACAATAAACACAAAAAGAAAGAGGACAGATGAGGACGATAGAGGTTTCATTGAAGGAACAAACCTTTCCAGAGCACCCGCTAACCACCCACATATGGGGAACGAAAATTGACGAAGTAAAAACTGAATAAAACAAAACTGTTTGTACAATAGTCTTTTCTGTAAAACATTCAATTTCTACCAGTTACATTTAATCAAGATCTACAGGAAACATAGTTATTTATAGTCTTTCGATAGTCTTTTCAATAGTGTGTGTTTGTGTGTGTATGTGCGTGTGAGTGTGTGTGTGTGTGTGAGTGTGAGTGTGTATTTGTGTGTGTGTGTGAGTGTGTGTATGTGTGTGTGTGTGTGCGTGTGAGTGTGTGTGTGTGTGTGTGC
>NW_004798355.1:13035-19415 GCF_000002075.1 Aplysia californica
GTGGGGGGGGGGGTCGGTTTCGTTTTGGTTTGTTGTGTTTATTTCTTCTTTTACGTACAAAATTTGTTTTCGCCCCATATAACGACATGGGACCATTGTGAAAGAGGTGCTCGAAGGAAAAATGTGGGGCAGGAGAGCCTTGGGGAAACAAAGAGTAACTTGGAGGGACTACATAATTTTTCTATGGCAGAATGTTTAACGGCAGCTCTCGACCGTGAAGGATGGAGTGTGAATACACGTCAACCTCTGAGTCATAGATGACAGCTCCAGGTATCCAGGTATGTAAGCTAGATCCCCGTCTCTAGCAGGGCTCGGCTATAACAGGGACATCACGTCGGTCCCGCCGGTCCTGTTAGAGCCAGACACCGCTGTAGAAGTGAGTACAAGGATGTGTGTTGGTTTGTGTGTCCGTCTATGTGTGTATGAATAACACAAACATACAAGCATACGCACAAACTCAAGGAAACGAGTCGACACCTGCGTGTGCAGTTTTCTGGGAATAATATATTGTTTATTCGAGATGACAAAGCAAGCAATAAGAAGAGGCGGCTACAGCCGAGAGTATTGTGCTGTGGAGATGACTAACTACATGAGGCGGCTACAGCCGAGAGTATTGTGCTGTGGAGATGACTAACTACATGAGGCGGCTACAGCCGAGAGTATTGTGCTGTGGAGATGACTAACTACATGAGGCGGCTACAGCCGAGAGTATTGTGCTGTGGAGATGATTAACTACATGAGGCGGCTACAGCCGAGAGTATTGTGCTGTTGAGATGACTAACTGCATGAGGCGGCTTCAGTCGAGAATATTGTGCTGTGGAGATGACCAACTTCATGAATAGCAGTGCTGGGCGGCGAGGTTCCCTATTCTTGCAAGCTAAGAATCGTAGGAATCGACTCCGAATCCAATTACTAACTTTCTAATTATGTGATTTTTTTTTCGATGGTTACCCGGTTGGCTCCGGACATCTTCGGGATTTAGGATGGCCTTGATTTTGGAACACTACAAATCATCAACTTTTATTTTTCAAAAATAAATTCTAAAACAAAAAAGGAGAAGATTTTTAATAATTAAGGTAACTGGTGACCGTTGGTTTACGTAAAAAGGAGTCGACACTTTTCTTCCGTAGAATTAATCGTGGGAACCGGTTCCGGTTTCGATTCTTCGCCCAGCTCTAAGAATAGGCACATATTGCTGCCTCAGAAGTACAAAGTTCTATCTGCTCTGTACATAAAGTGCGGTCAAAAACTCGTGGTGCAACTTATTTTCAAATATCTCCTCAACTATCCAGCATAGGTTCTCCACTTTTTGCAAGGTGACTTGTATCAATTTGTCTGAACAGATCAACATTTTTGTAAACACCTGCAAGCTGTATTCTAGAAACTTCCTTAATAAATACTAATAAAAAATCCAAGTGGGTGGTTTCTACAGATTTTTCAATGTTTACAGTAGGGGCAATATTGCTTTTAACAGCAAGTCCGTCATGTTTTTCTAATCGGGGCATTATGCTTATTGAACGCATGTTTTGAAAGCCATATTAGTGCAAAATATGTGTTTACTATAAAAATAAATTCTTGAAACAAGTTTTGCAAGTAAAACATGTCTTTGATGAGCTGTGACGTAGGCAATATGCGTAATCAAAATGTGTGTGAGAAGCGGGAAGTGCTGTGAACAATTCCATTTTACGTGTGACAGAGCTTTCGAGTATTTTATGTAAATTAATGAAAAAAAAGTATTTTAACCTAGCCCCAATTGTTCTAAAAAATGTATTTACTTAAGACAAATTGATACAAACTGCTATGCAAAGTATGGACGACATTGATTCACCCGTTAAAGAGACATTTAAAGATATGTTGCACCACGAATTTTTTGGCCGCACTATAGTTTTGAGGAACTTGACGTCAAAAAGTGTGAGTTTCACATCATTTCAAGCTTTTTTTCGTTTGCAATTCTTTGAATTTCTTGATAGCAACTCCAAATGATCTTACGATTTTGATAGAACAGACACAACCTATATTATTTCTGACGTCATGGTCTAATTAACTCAAACCGGCCCAAAATGTCAGACAGAACTTTGTCATTCTGAGATAACAATATGTGTCACGACACGGTGGAATCAGACGCTCGTCAATTTTTGGGCATGTGAAGTTTTTTTTGTATCATCTGAAAGCTAAATCATTTGCCTTGCTTTCAATGAACAAAATACCCACCTATCTCAAAGAGAAGTCAAGATAGGTAGGGTCGCCTGGTTTCAGTGGTAGAATTAGCGAGAAAATGGCCGCCAACGTTTGGCAACTTCAATAGCTTGAGAGTTTTTGAAAACGTAAAAAAGAAATATTATATTGTGTGACTTTAATCAAGGTTTTTCCAGTAAAATTCACATGGAAATATATTTTACAAGGACGTGCATAACAGCTGTTGAGCGCCCCTAAAAATTCGATGAAAATTGCCAAACTGACGGAAAAATGCCTGTTTCTTCGATTTCATTATTTCGTCGAGCGTCTGATTTCACCAGGATGAATTGTAACAAAATAACAATTATCATTATCATTATTATCATTATCTTTTTTATTATTATTATTATTATCATTATCATTATCATTATCATTATCATTATTATTATTATTATTATTATTATTATTATTATTATTATTATTATTATTATTAGAAAAGTGTCTCATTCTTTTTTTAACAAATATTAAATACATTTTATGTCCTGTATTTTTTCTACCCTTTCTTTCAACATTTAAAATTTGACATCAAAAACATTTTTCGTGCCTCTTTTATTGCCAACATTTAAAATGAAGCCTCCAAAAATTATTTCTTGAGCACAAGCAAACTATATCACAGATTAAGAAACAACAATTTTGTAAAGATCTAATTCAAAACTGTTGGCTCTGTAGCCTTCATTTGACCAGCTGGCCGAAGATTGTGTGCAGGACTAAAAGACACGCCTACAAGAGTCTTAAACCCTCAATGACCACGTGACTGACACATTTGGCACAACAATTTAAGACATTGATCATATCTAAAAATAGTTCACCATTCCGCACCATGATTCAGAGTTTTCCATCAGACTAGAACCTACTATCTAGAAATAGATCCATGAGAAATCTTTCTGAAAATAAGAGCTCTTAAAGAAGAATCTAGTCTATCTGTTTGACATATTATTTTCACATACTGGGTGGTTGGCGGGTTTGACATATTGGGTGGTTGGCTGGTGCTCTGGTGTGGTTTGCTTCTTCTTTCCTATCAAACATCTATCGTCCTTATCTCCTCTTCTTCTTTTTTATGTTTGTTACTCTCTTGTAACAGCTCTAATCTTCTAGCGCTCCTGTGGCCTTATGCCGTTGCAAGCGCCGTAAAACCTCTATTAAAACTAAAGTAAATATTTCGACGTTCCTCTTTGAATATCTGCATCCTTTGTTTGACATTTTAATCAAGCCGGGGTCTAGAGGGTTACCCTTTCTTTATACAGATATCCCAATGCATGCAAGCCACTTCATTTATCAAAATAAAGCTCAATAAATGGAACAATATATCAATATAATAACTTAAGCTAATTTAAAAAAGAAAGTACATGTAGTATTAAAACAAGTCAGAAAACTACTCATAACAAAGACAAGTCAAAAACATGTCAAATAACATTACCAAAGGCAAACCTGTAGAATCTAATGTCAGATCACAAATGATAGCCCAGTTTAGCCTGTACAGTACATGTTAGGTGAATTCTAAAAGCAAAAGCATGTCGGTCTGAACAGAACATGCCACATCACAAATCATAGCCTAGGTTATCCAGAACAATAGTCTACACGTTTGGTGAATTATCATAGCAAAATCAAGTCTGAATATTACATGTTTAATAAATTCTAATAACAAAAAAAAAGTCTGAACATTACATGCTAGGTGAATTCCCATAGCAAAAACAAGTCTGAAGAATAAATGTTTTGTGAATTCTCATATAAAAAAACAAGGCTGAACATTCATGTTTGGTGAATTCTCATGGCAAAAGCAAGTATGTCGGAACATTGCATGTCACATCACAAATCATAGCCTAGGTCTCAAGAAACAGAGCGGTGGTGGGGGGTCACTGGGGTGTGTCCTTGAGCAAGATACGACAACCCTAGCTCAAGAAACAGAGCGGTGCTGCACAGTATGGCGACCAGCAATGACTTGTTTATGAAACTGTTCTGTATTGGTGTACTCTTGTGTAATTTATGGCAATGTTTGATTTCGGGTATGCATTTATGTATCCATTTATGTACGTTTGTGTTTATAATTATGTGTTTGTGAATGTATGTATTTTTGTATGAATTTATGTATGCATTTATGTATGCATTTATGTACGTTTTGTCGTGTATTCAGAAATGTACGTATTTATATTTAAATTTATGTATTTGTCAAGCGACACCTAGGAATCAGGTGCTCGTCAATTTTTAGGCATATGGAGTTATTGGTATCAAGGGAAGGAGTTACCTCCCTGGCCTAGTGTTTCGATTCGAGAGAACGGGGAGCCGGGGAACAGTCACTGTACTTTTTAAATTCAGAAAAAAAAGAAAAAAACAAACCGTTCAGGGAACAGCGACTCTCTGCTGACCGAATACTTCGTCATGATGGTATCGATTAAGGTATCGATACACCTGCGGCCTGGCCCGCCAAAAAACTAATTTACAAACCCTGAAAACTACGTTCAATCGTAAAAGTAATATCAAATTCGGAATCAGCTTCTCAAAAGTTACAAAACATCTTGAGTGTGACTCTTTTTCATACTGGATTTAGAAGATAAAGAAAAAAGTAGTGTTTTTATCCCAAAGAGGACAGACAACACAACATTCACACAAACACACACATACACACACACACACACACACACACACACTCACACACAAACGCACACACTCACGCACACACACATACACACTGCCACAAAATATATACACACCCATGTGACCAACATTTAGCTGTATTCCTTTCTCCCTTGTTCTGCTTTGCTTGCTAATCTGACAATGATTAGTGATGTAATCTTCAGCCTTTTGTACTATGAGAATTCACCAAACATGTATTGGAAAGGCTTGTTTTAGCTTTTAGAATTCACTAAATATGTATTGTTCAGACTCGTTTTTGCCATGAGAATTCACCAAACATGTATTGGAAAGGCTTGTTTTAGCTTTTAGAATTCACTAAATATGTATTGTTCAGGCTTGTTTGTGCTATGAGTATGAGAATTCACCCAACATTTATTCTTCAGACTTGTTTTTGCTATGAGAATTGATTAAACATGTATTGTTCAGACTTGAGTTTTTCTATGAGAATTGATTAAACATGTATTGTTCAGACTTGAGTTTTTGCTATGAGAATTGATTAAACATGTATTGTTCAAACTTGAGTTTTTGCTATGAGAATTGATTAAACATGTATTGTCCAGACTTGAGTTTTTCTATGAGAATTGATTAAACATGTATTGTTCAGACTTGAGTTTTTGCTATGAGAATTGATTAAACATGTATTGTTCAGACTTGAGTTTTGCTATGAGAATTCACCAAACCTGTATTGTTCAGACTTGTTTCTTGATCTGGGGTTGTCGTGTCTTGCTCAAGGACACACCGCAGTGACCCCCCACCACCGCTCTGTTTCTTGAGCTAGTGTTGTCGTGTCGTGTCTTGCTCAAGGACACACTGCAGTGACCCCCCTCCTGAACCACGTGTCACCGACATTGACTTGATTGACAGTACTTGGGAGTCTCAACTTACGTCTGTTTGAAACATCCCACTCGTATTTGACTGCAACCGTTCCTTATAAATTATTACAAATCGTACTAGTGAAACAACAGATCGGTCAAACGCAAGATTTTAGAGTTTTCATTTTGAATAAAACGATTAACTCACCCCCCCCCCCTCTCAAAAAAAGAAAAAAGAAAAAAAGAAAGAAAGAAAGGAATAAAACAGAAACAAACATTCTGTATTCTTCTTTTAAAATTAGCAATTCGTGTGCAGAAAACATTATTATACACGAAACACTTAACAATTTTTTTTCAATGGCGTAAAGGGGGGGGGGGTGAGAGGGATAGAGAGAGAGCAGTAATGGATGTAAGCTGTAAATAATGTAACATTGGCATTTATAATAATGTAAACAAACTTTTTAACAATAGAAGACGTGTTGATGTCATCGAGTTAAGGCGTAGAGATCTCGCTCTAGAAATACTCGTAGACTGACACATGGAAATAACATAAAATGTGTCAAAATGTATCAAATGTATCACATGTATCAAATGTGCCCATTGTGTCCAATGTACCGAAATGTATCCAATGTCTAAACTGTATCAAATTAACTATATTATGAAATGTGTCAATAAAGGTTTCAAATGTGTCAAATATAACAA
>NW_004798355.1:21571-23303 GCF_000002075.1 Aplysia californica
CAGAATGTTGTATCAAAGTACCCAGGTACTGACTCACCTAAAGTCGCTGGAGTCCCCCGGGGCTGCTGTGTCTGACTTCTCCGCCATATTCTACCCACACAGAGGACACGTCGACACGGCCACTCCACACAACACTGGCAGAAGTCCTTGCCAAGAAGTGAACGGTCAGACGCTGGATTTCTCTCAAGGTAACGTCGATTCATGAGCTGCCTAACTGAGCAGGGCCTTCATAAAATGTGTGGTGAAATGTCTCCTTGAGTTAAGTCGTATTACTGAAAGGTTCTTTCACTCCCCTTGTACCTTTTCTCATCCCACTTCTGTCTCTCTCACTGGTCGCCTCCGACTTGTCTCAGAGCTCAGCTGTCACTGGCTTTATATAACAACCCGTCTAACAGATATCTTAACGGTGAGATAAAACAGACAATTTCTCAAAAATAAAACATGTCTGATTTTCTACATCACGACCAAGAGCACAATATTTGATGAGAATCGTGACCAACAACCAATTCACTTGGTGAAAACTTTTGTTCGGGTACTGCTAAAGGCCCAGTGGCGGACTAACGATGCATTCAGACTATAGCGCGGTCAAAAATTAGTGGCCCAACTTATTGTCAAATAGCTCCTCAAATTAAATATCGAACATAGGTTCTCTAATTTAGCACCATGGCTTGTATCAATGTGTCTTAAGGGCTGGTGGGGCACCTAGAAATTGTGTCTTGGGGTCAAATTTTGCAAATTGGGGTTATTACATATTAAGCTGGCTTAATCATAGCTTGTGACTGCTTATCGAGAAGCCCGAAAGGGATGAACAGGATATTTCTGTGGCAATGAAACAGTTTTGAATGCTAGTTAGACATACTGTCCATTTAATTTATGACTCATAATATGAGGTGTACGTTTCACTTGCATCCGCCAACTTGGAAAAGGACGATTAACTTTGGTAAACAGAAACATCAGTTTCAAAGCAGATACTTACTAGATCGAGGCCTAATAATTCAGTAGGCCTACCATCGTTTAGTACTGAAAACTTTTGTTCCAATATATCGCTCTTACACTTACAGTGAAGGCAAAACTGCATGATCCACTACTGGGACACTGTACAGGAATGGGTTAATTGGATAATTGGATTAATTAGGTCTTTTCTAATTGCCTAACAGAGACAGTATTTAGCTTTAGTAAGATTCTTCTTTAATTCTTACGGCACTTGCAATACAAATAAGTCATATTATTTTTTTAAATAGGGGCTGCAGATTGGAGGTGGTATGTGAGAATAAAATACACAAAAAAGAAAAGAAAAAACAAAGCAGCAAAAAGAAATAAATTATATGTGTCACGGCGCGGTGGAATCAGGCTCTCGTCAATTTTTGGGCGGGTAGAGTTATTGGCATCATCTTAAAGCTTGTTCACTCGCCTTTATTTGGAGGAAAGAAATATCATCAATATAAGTCGAGATATTTGCGAATGAAGGAGATGGGGGTCACCTGTTTTCAGACGTAAAATTAGTCAGAAAATGGCCGCCAAAGAGTAGTTATTTCCTTACCTCAAGAGTCTGCGGTAACTGAAAATTTACATTTTTTGTGCCTTTCATCGACACTTTTCAGAAACATCCACACAGAAATGAGATCTTCAAAGGGCATCAAAGGTGTTGAGCCAAACAAAACAAAAATTGTAAAAATTCACAAACCTGTTGAAAAATGCAAGTTTCTTCACTTTAATTATTTTCACGAGAGCC
>NW_004798355.1:25731-30103 GCF_000002075.1 Aplysia californica
AACGAATCGGTCTTTTTTTTTTTACACAGCTCATAATATGCAGGCATTTCCGGCACTACTTGTGACCACTCTTTATACATTACTTGCTCAGTGCCTGTAATTATCTAAACAAAACCTCGTGTCTGCTATAACGAACACTCGGACTCAACGAGATTTTAGGTCAGGCCAGGCGACCTCGTTGAATCCGAGTTCCACTGTAAAATGTTACTCTGAATATTCTTTCAAGGAATAAAACTATAGCATACATGTTCATGTAACTCATATAAACACATAGAAAACAAATTTTCAGATCCGTATTTTTTTCTTTTACGTGATGTAGACTCTATATTCTTGGTACAGTGGGTGTCGCATTCAACGAAGCAATTGCCGGGACCGGCTCGTTGTCCTCGTTGGATCCGATCTCTCGTTGAACGTGACTAAGGCTAAAGTAAAGAAAGGAGACAAGTTATTATATTATAGGATGTTCCAATATCAGTAATTAAAACAGTTGTTCCCCCTGATGACGAAAATTTCAAACAGCATCAGTGTGCGCGTGTTTGAGCTGTGCTCTGATCATAATTTCTGCATTTTCAAATATTTTTCCCTGAACACTTCTCGTGTGAAAACATACCAACTCACATCTAGGCTTAGATCTACATAAAGTAAAGGCGGGAACTTGGATTTTCTGATCAGGGGAAGAAAAGAAAATTGAAAAGAAATGAAGGTCTCGATCTATAGTAATCTAGACCTACTCACCCAGAGTTCATACAGTTTCACACAGCCCCCATGGCGTTCCCACCCACCCCCTCCCTTCCCTACCTTAGGCTAACCCTCGCCCATACTCTTGGCTTTGGGGCCCAAATTAGGAGGAGGCACACTAGATCTAGCAATACAATGTGTTACAATGTGTTAGGAATCGGTGATGGGCCTTGTGCTTCGCATGAGAAGGAGAGAAAGGAGAAAAACTTCGCTTTTGGGGCCGTTAATAGCTTTTCTTTGGTTATTGCAGGGCTGCCAACCCATCTCCATGGTTTTTAGTAATGACCATGAAGAAAATTAGTAATTTCCCATAGAAATTAGTAATAGTGCTCTCACAATGAAGAAAAATATGTAATTTTTAGACTGCTTGGGTCTCAGCAGCGTGGCAGCGATGCTTCTATGCTTCTACTCGAGTACGGTATTATTGCGGGCAAGGCTAACTCACGCGACGTGGGCCACGATTTACAGGTCTGAAATAAGACTTGTAAAATAAAAAAAGAGCCAAAAGTATTTTTTATAGCCAAAAATCTGCTGACGTTAAAAATCGTAATAAATCGCCTTACGATCGGAATTTTGTAGTGAGGCTAAAACATCTTAATGATTACGAAAAAATCAGGATGGTTGGCAGTCCTGTTATCGTGACCTCGTTGAAAGCGACTTCGGTCTGTTTGCAACCTTGTTGGAGCCGACGTACATTTACAAACTGATATAGAGGAAAAAAATCGGGGAGTTAGGATTGCCTTGTTGGAGCTGACTTCTCGTTGAATGCGGAACCCACTGTATTAAAAAAACCAATAACATACATACAAAGCGGAATTCATAACATGACAACTAGATCACATCTGGTCCATTTCGCTACGGTATGATGTGGAGTCTAACAGGGATAGCTCGAATTCATTAGGACCGGCCTCAGTAGTTTGAGGGATAACTTTAAAAGATAATAATAAACAAAAACAAAAACAAACGGGACCACAGGCACAAAATCGACAAGCGTGATTAGAAGTCTTCTGTGTTTGACCTATCTGAGTGATACTGTACGTGCGCGTCAGACTGTATGTAAAAAAAATTACACTAGAGGATTTTAAGTTTAGGCGTATGGAGATGAGGACACCCAAAAAATTAAGACGATAAAAAAATCTTTTAATGAGCTATATTTAGACATGAGTCGCCCTCTTACGTGGCACAGAGATCTATTTTTCATTTTTATCTAAATATTAGAATTCCGAGACCAAGACCGACTATCGTTACCCCCCCCCCCCTCCCAAAGGCATCGAAATGAATGTCCCGCTTAAAGCTCATTCCAGACAAAAGTGACACCGAAGACTTGTGAGAAGGTGTGCTAGTGACTTTCTAGTTTCAGTCTCCAAAATGTCAGTACACTGCCTCCTTCCCAATTCATAATTTTGTGCTGCGCATGTCTTTTGCTGTGCACTAATGCACACTTATTCCCAAGAATTTGATTAAGATTATTTTTCTTTTTATTGAAAAAAAACCCCAATGACCCCCCCCCCCCCCCCCAACAAAAAATGCAACCAAATACTAAGAGTGCACATGTGTGTAACGACGAGGAGGAATCAGGCGTTCGTCAAATTTGGGGCATATGGAGTTAATGGTATCATCTTAAGGTTGGTCTTTTGCCTTGCTTTCAGGGCTGCCTACCTCAAAGTTCCCATTTCAGGTAGATTCAGGGTCATTTTCAGGTAGATTGGCCCAAAATCAGGTAGTACAAAGACAAAGAAGAAAAAAAAAAGGATGATCGTTGCCCCATCGAACGCGCTTGCTTTCCGTGATATTGGGTAATTATATTTTGAAAACTTGTTTGTACATGCACATGTGTGTGAGTGTGTGTGTGTGTGTGTGTGTTTGTCTGTGTGTGCATGTTGCCACGCTCTCGCATGTGCCTATATAATGTGCGTGGGAAAGGAAGGGGGTGTATGGGTGTGCATAAGTTACGATGAACAGTGTGTATGAAATGAGGCGAGGTTGTTTAAAAAAAAAAAAATCATTTTATGGACTAACGTTCAAGGCACCTATCATTCAGTATTGAATCAGGAATTGAGTGCAGGGTGATTGCAAAACTGACTTCAAAACCGCTCGCCCATACCAACAGAAACTATATTAAAACATAATTTTCCCAACACTAGCATGGGACACTGATAAGTCCTTCGTGACTTAGGTAAGACAGACAATTAATTCTAACTAATTTTACTATAAAAATACAAAATGAATCCTGATCTGGGCCTGAGAAGATGCAAGAAGAACATCAACTGCAAAAACCATGTTTGGTTTCAGCAATCACGGATTTTAAAAAGCATGCAAGACAAAACGTAATAAAACCTTTATAATTAGGCTCACGGCAGAGCAAAAAGTGAAAATAAAAGAGAGCGTGTACCGATAGAGCCGGAGCTGGAAGGACAGTGATGCTGAAAACCTGGCAATCAGTGAATGACTGCATCATGGACTAAGTATTGATTTTTTTTTCAAAATGCTAAATCACAGTGCCAGTATTTAATCAGCAACAAGCCATCATGATGCATAGGCATCCAACATAGAGCTTTCCGAGGGTTGAAAATGGCATTTCCTCATTGCCACTATTCAATTTGTCATCACTGACAAATCCGACAAACCCGGGAACACCAACCTTAAAGATACAATCATCAAGCCTGTGCTCTAATGTTCCCTCATTTACGCACTCGATTGTCGAATGTCAAAACCACTTCCATTTATCGTTTTTATTTTAGCATCAGTTTCTTGCACCGCGGCCTTTTCCTGCTGCCGTAAACTTTATTGCATCAAACACCTCCCCTCAATTCCGACGCCCTGCTGCACTCCTACTTTGAAAGAACTTTGATTAGGCTTTCCCCAACAACCACCAGCTGGTCCCTTGCTCGTGCCGTACTCACAAACTCTCACAGGTTCATTGACCGGTCACGATGACGGGCCTGACAATCGAGAAATTGGAGGACACGTGTTTTCTTTTTCTTCCTTTTTTAGTCATTATAGTGACATCGGTGAGAATATCGATTTAATGTTTATGGCTACACTGTGGTTTTTTTACGCACAAACTGCAGGTTACAAATTTTTGTTTACTGTAAATTTAATGTCAACGAACTATCATCGGACAATTCTGAGCGGTAACGAAAGAAGATTTTGATTTTCCCAAAGGAGTCTCAGAATTACACGTCTTTCGCCTGCCGCCATTGCCGCTCATTCGCGCGAAACGTACTCTTGGACTGGGGAAAGCCGAACGTAATATCACAAACGCGACCAGTAAAATATGAACTCAGAAGGTTTTTCCGATTTGGTTTCTAGGACTTTGTGTATTTTTCAGGTCTAATGCGGGGTGCCCACTACGGCTGGATCGGGCCAATCGCCCTACTCGATCGCCTAAAACTGAAAACAAACACGTTTGTTTTTTAGGCGACCAAGTCAGGCGATCGGCCCTTCACAGCCGTAGTGGGCATCCCGTATAAGCGATTTTTTTTCAAATTCCCGGGTAATAAATTCCCGCAGTCCCCCTGCGTAGAATCCTTATTTGGTATTGACCTAGGCTTTCTCAGTTCTAGGTACTGACCAATTCTCTAGACCAAGACAGATTTTATAATGTTTTGCTTCGATACCGATGTTCCTTCTA
>NW_004798355.1:31895-37470 GCF_000002075.1 Aplysia californica
GAAAGGGGCCAGTACTCAGCGCTAGTGACTGGTGAAAGGGGCCAGTACTCAGCGCTAGTGACTGGTGAAAGGGGCCAGTACTCAGCGCTAGTGACTGGTGAAAGGGGCCAGTAGTCAGCGCTAGTGACTGGTGAAAGGGGCCAGTAGTCAGTGCTAGTGACTGGTGAAAGGGGCCAGTAGTCAGCGCTAGTGACTGGTGAAAGGGGCCAGTAGTCAGTGAGGTAAAAGGCACGAAAGGCGTTCAGCCAAAAACAAAAATTCGATAAAAATTCCCAAACCTGAGGGAAAATGACAGTTTTTTTAAATTCATTATTTTGACGAGCGCCTGATTTCACACATTGTATAACTGGACAAGGGGGCAACACACGGAGAAGGCGGCAACGCATTACCATTTTCTTTCTCTACTTTGACGACAGCCATCCTTTGCTTGTACTTTTCTTTAATTTCATTCTCATGCTGCTGGATTCCGACTTCCCGCTTGGCCAAGTAGCCTGAGGAAACAAAACAGAAAGGAAATCAAATACAGCCCAAATTGTGAGAGACGACCACCCACTGTCGTAGAGAAAAGCGGTTAGCTTTTGCTTTGTTTTAGTAAGGTTTTACAGCGCTCACAACTGCATAGGGTTATATGAGCGCCAAGGGGCGGATGTCAACAGAGAAATAAAAACGGGGATTCAGGTTTACTCTGCTCACCGCTCTAGCCTCAACAGCACAAAGTCTGCTTTGACTGTCAAGGCACCCCGGAAACCAGTTCAAAAGAGAGTGAAAAACATACAAATGAAATAGAGGTAAAATGACTATAGTAAGGATGAGGAAAGAAAAGCAGCACAGCATCAGCATGGCATTAATAAATCAGCCCATAGACAATTCTACTGTGCATAAGAACATGTTAATATCCCCCCCTTTGGGAATGGCCTAAAGACACTTGTCAGTACCACTGCCCTAGGGGGGTGGGTTGCTGGTTTGTTTGTGTGAGAGTGTGTTTTTCTTTTGTAAAAAAAAATATTTTTAGTAAGCGTTTTACGGCACTAGCAACACAATAAGGTCATATATAAGTGCGGAATATTAGGGGTGTTACAAGAGAGAAACAAACATAAAAAAGAAGGAGGAGAGATCACGACAATAGAAGTTTGATAGGAAAGAAGAGCAAACCACACCAGAGCACCCACCAACAACCACCCACCTGTGTGTGTGTGTGAGGGGGGGGGGGGGGGTTAGGCAGGGGTGGCTTTGATTGTAACTTCTCACTTCAGCGAAAGTTGTCAGGGCATAAGGAGTGCGGGGTGGGGGTGGTTATGTTCGTGGAGGGGGGAGAGGAAGGGGGCTCGCAACTCCATAAGGTCATATTATGAGTTCGCGGGACACATTAAACATTTCCGGTTCGGTAGGAATTTTGAATTTTGCCAGTTGGTGGCTGAAGCCTACTTTTGTCGATTATAGGGCCACAAAAGGATCTTTGACGTGCGCAACTTGCACACGGGACTCCCGAAATTGTTCGTCCTTATCCGAGAAGGCTAAGTATAAGATCTTACCTACCTTAAGATCAGGGGTGTGGCTGAAAGGCAGACGTAAGAAGGAGCCAGGGAGTAGGAGTAGAAAGGCTGCAAAAAGAGTTAGGAGCCCAGAGGAAAGGCAAAGTGGAGGGGGGAAAAGGGCAGAAGGTGGAGACGAAAGCAGACGAGAGAACCTGATAAGAGAGCAGGAAATGAGGTGACAGGAGAAATTTTTCAGAGAAAACCATTTTCCGTCGCTATCAGGTTTCGAACCCGGGACCTATAGAATGAGAGGTGAACATCATAAGCTCTAGACCATGAGAACACCCGGAGGAGTTTCACTGCACCTCCAACACAAACATGTCATATAAGTGCCAAAGATTAGAGGGCGTTTACTTAAGAGTACTGTACAAAGAAAAGAAGGAGAGACAAGGCCGATATATGTACGATAGTAGGAAAGAAGAAAACAAGCCATGCCAGAGCACCCGCAAACCACCCAGTGAGAGTGGTTTGGAGACCTTCTGTTACATGTCCCTGACCCCTAATAACCTGTCTTAACTTTCCTGAATTGGAGAGGAAAAAGCTAGTACTACTAGAGTACCCTCTAATCCTCACAAGGCCAGAAATCAACACATCAGTCACTGTAAAATCAAATGTGTCACTGTAACATCATCAAATGTGTCACTGTAACATCATCAAATGTGTCACTGTAACATCATCAAATGTGTCACTGTAACATCATCAAATGTGTCACGAGTCACTGTAACATCATCAAATGTGTCACGAGTCACTGTAACATCATCAAATGTGTCACAACGCTGTGGAATCGGGTACTCGTCAATTTTTGGGCACATGGAGTCATATTGGAATCATCTTAAAGCCCGTTCATTAGTCTATCAATGAAAAAAATACTCACATATCTTGAAAAGAAGTCGAGATACCTTTTATCATATTTTATGTCTTTATTTTAAAACACATTTCCGCGAGGACGTTACTGAAAAAAATTTATCAAAAGCTCAAGAAATGTAAATTTACAGTTTCCAAGAACATGGAAGTTTTGGAAGTCACCAAACTTTGGCAGCCATTTTATTGCTTCTAATTATATCTCTGACACCACGCGAACCTCTCCTCCTCCAATTGAAAACATCATGACTCAAGATAGAAGCATTAGAAGACTATTTTATTCAACAAAAGTCAGATAAATGAATAACCTTTAAGATGATACCAAAAAATCTATATTACCCAAAATTGAAGAGCGCCTGATTCCATCGCGTGGCGACACACATGCTTTCAGTTTTCTCCAAGGTGTGTCCAATACTCTTTCAGTTTTTTGTGCTAATTTCTATCCTACTTTCTCTTGGTCTGTTTGCCCTCATCATAACTGTTCATGTCTCATGGTGTCAGACTAAGAAATTTTAAGGATTTTTCTAAAGTTGGAGTTGATCAATGGCTGTAATTACAGTGGAAACCTGATATAACAGGGATGGTGGGAGTAGAGAAAATGTCCTGTTATATCCGATCCCTGTTAAATCAGAAATGCACGGAAAATAAGCATTTGTGGATTAATCCAGCAGTACTTATTCATGGGTAGTTGCCCTTGCCACAAGTATCCACGAACAGGGGTTTTGGCACCAACTTTCTCCTTGCCTCCTTAAACCACATCAGAAGAGCTTGGTCCACAGCATCTGCATCGGCAAGTCTCATCTTTTTTCGATCCAGAGCAAACTTTCCATTGGAGTATGCTGCCACTATCTTCTCTCTATCCTTGATAATGGAATGAATCGACCCTTGTGGAATGTCGAACTGACGACGAATCTCTGCCAGTGGAGCTTGCTTTTTGTCAACAGCCTGGAGTATTTCGTATTTTTTGCCAATTGAAAGGTATTTGCTCTTGCGCTTGACATCGGTGGTGACACATTACGCGTGCGTGTTGCTAGGTTTCGGGCTTGATCGAGGTCTGCTGCACACTGCAGCCCTCTCTCGCTTCACACGCTGCGTGAGCTCGCAGTGGCATGGCTTGCATGGGCTTGCTCCATCACTGCGTCACTCTCTCTCTCTCTCTCTTAACATTTTACGCATTGTTAACGAGCCTTTGTCCCTGCTATAACCGGTTGGGCTTCGATGAGGCCCTGTTATTGCCGATAACTTTTAATAGAGACAAAGAGTAGGAAAAAACGGGGATTTTAAAAATCCCTGTTATT
Source organism: Aplysia californica (assembly GCF_000002075.1). Lineage (NCBI taxonomy): Eukaryota > Metazoa > Mollusca > Gastropoda > Aplysiida > Aplysiidae > Aplysia > Aplysia californica. The sequence continues at coordinate 35,590 of NW_004798355.1, forward strand.
ACCGGATCCCTGTTATTACCGGGCCTGTTATATATGGTTTCCACTGTATTAATTTAGAAGTCTTGTCTTGTAAGTTTTAAAGTTACCGATCCATAGAGACAGAGAACCATAGTTCACTCTGGAAATTTGTGCTGAAAACCTTGTCTTTGTTCTTGCTCAAGTCTTATAATTCCTAATTTTCATCCATACGTTTCGTTTCTTCATTGTATGAAAGCACTTACGTACAAATAATTTCCTAATATCCTATTTTTAGCATCAGTCTTTCTAGCCATGGATCATGACAAACTCGTTTCAATGTATCGAACCATGATACTCACTGTATCTCCAAGCTCCATACGCCACTCCAGTGAGGAGAGCCGACCACCGAGCAAACTGAAAAAGGCAAGAAAAAAAATAACATTTCATTAAAGAACCTAGATTAGCTAGATCTAGACCTCAGCCTAATACAAGGTAACAAGTACCCGAAAACTTGTTTCGTTTTGTTTTTGTTAGAGTTTTACAGCACTTGCAACACAATTAGGCCATATCAGTGCCGTAGATAAGGCTACAGAAACACATTGCACAAGCAGTCTCACTCACACACACACTTCGGCTGTGGAAATACTTGGCGCATGTAAGCTAAAAAAAAAAAAGAGCTGGCTTTATTTCTCCAAACGCTCGGGAAAATAAACTTGAACTCTATTTCTCCGAACCGTTTTCGTGAGCCAGAGCTCAGTTAAAGGGAAGGGAAAACGACGAATGGTCGATCGGTCAAGGATCACCGCTTCGTTTTCCTTCATCTCATGGGATGGAACGCTTGAAGAAGGCCAAAATATTAAATATACGTCACTGTCATCACCGACAAAAACCGGCTTACCACTTAAACTGACAGTGGACGCTCCGTCTAAACGAAGCTTGAGTGCCGTGAACGTAGCCTCAACAGCACCTCCCAACTGCATTCTCAGGGCACCGTGAACGTAGCCTGCAGACCACGTTCACGGTGCCGTGAACGTAGCCACTGCGTATCTAAAAATCTCTAGCTCTAGAAATTGAATTCTATACAATTTTTAGGTCAGGGAGGGCCCCCCTGAAACCCCCCTACTCTTGGGGCCACAGCCCGCGAATTACAAAGGCGGGGGAGGGGGGGGGAAACTAGACTCTAGACCTCCGAAAAAAAAGCGCCCGAAATGGCCGAAAAAGCGCAGAAAAAAGTTGGTGAGGCGAAGGTCAAGAAGACTGTCAAAGGCATCTCTGACATGAGTTGCACGTGCTTAATGCTGGTACCAGTAGTGAAACTATGTCACACAGGCTTCGCTGTTTCCAATTCGTTAAGAACTGTCGCGTCGCATAAGAAATCTGTCAAAAACGCCAGCACAACGCAAGACCAGACCAGGGATCTTCTCTTCAACTCAACTTCACCGATTTTGATGAGGACGCCGACTCGCACGTTTTAGGAGAGGCCAATTCCGATCAGGTTTAGAACAATTGTACGCGAATAAATAGAATATTCCTTTTCACATTTTGTAAAATCAAGACAACAAGTTGAAAGTAAAGCAAAATGGAAAATATGACTATTACCCTTATAAGAGGAGAAATATTCTGCTTCGCTGCTGGTAGGGACACCATCTTGCTTGCTGAGGTCGACGAATGAAAAAGTTTCAAGGGGAAACGACACGGAACAAAAGGGTTGTGGTCGTGTATATTCCCGCGTTATCACTGATATCTAGGTCTCAGCCCTCTTTACAATGACAATCTATTATGTATTCAGAAGTAATTTTCCTACAGATCTGCTCTTGCGACAGAGTTACTCTGAAATCCATTGAATGGAAAGAATACAAAATGAAACAAGAATTTAAGCGTACTCTAAGATACCGAATAAAGGGGTGGGGGAGGAGGAATTTA
>NW_004798355.1:38613-40949 GCF_000002075.1 Aplysia californica
TCTTCTTCTTCTTCTTCTTCTTCTTCTTCTTCTTCTTCTTCTTCTTCTTCTTCATTTTTAAACAAAAATAGTATCATCATCATCTTCATCATCGTCTTTACTAGATCTACTATTTTTATTATTATTATTATTAAAGCCATTTCTGATCACAGAGGTAGAAATCTGGGCCTAAAAATTGTTACAACGCAATTTAATTTACTGAAGGCCAATTATATCAGTTGAAGTTTTCCTCCTGTGCCCGCAGCTATTGTGAATACATTTCTGCTGTCGAAGCCAACACCCACAAAGCAATATACCATCTTTATCGAATATCGAGTATCTTAATGTGACCAAAATCTCACCCATTATCTTATATTGATCCGGATCAAATATTTTATTTTCCGGATCAAACCTTTGGTAGATCTATAATTATACAGCTCACATTAAAAATGTAAAATGTTTTGAACAATAATCTATAATCTTAATCTAAAATTAATATACAGTAATAAAGTATGTTTGAATAAAGTTTTTGTATTGGATTTGGTTCGTAAACTACTTATCCCTAAAAAGGAATCCTAAAAGGAAACAATAATTTTCTTAAAAGTAGGACTAATTTGTTGAGGAAATCTCAAGTATCGATCCCTTATCTCACTGTATCGCCGAATGAGCTTTAAATCTTGTAAACAAAACAAAAGAGCAGACTACCCTTCGTGTGTCACGGGTTCTGCTGTAGAGTGTCCCGGCGGCGTTTTGATGTTGACTCTAGATCTAATATCTAGATTTAGTCTAGTTCTGGAGACTCTAGGCCTAGTTAGTCTAGTAAGAGGCTAGTACCTTAGGCCGCTGTGTAGAGTCCAGTGAAATGGAACGTTAGTGAACTTAAATGTTCTGTTTCTTTTGACTCTACAAAGTTCTCGAAACCTTTAGGGACTTCCAACACAGGTGAGTTATTGCTTATAAATAAATGAATGAAATGCATCAAGTAAGAATGGTTTGTGCAGGCTACCACAGGCTAGACTCTACTAAACTAGATCTAAATCTAGATATAGATATAGATAGATCTAGATAGATCTAGATATAGATTCTAGACTCTAGATTAGATCTATTATTGATAAATTATTGTTGTCTTAAAAAACTTGTCATTCACATTACATTTTTGAATTTTTGCTAAATTAAACTTTAAATTAAAAGTAATAAAAGTCTACCAACCCCCAATTCAAGTCTTTGACTTCATTTTAGTATAGATTCTAGATTAGATCTAGATCTAGATCTAGATCTAGTGTAGAATGAGACTGATTTAAGATTTTTTTTTTTGTAAGTTCTATTTTCTTTGCTAGACTTTGAATTCTCTCTTGAAACCTGAGTCTAGATTCTAGATTCTAGATCTAAGTAGATCTTCTAGATTTCTCTTCTCTGTGTGTTTTGAAGCCACTGAGAATAACCCGTGTCTCGCTATTCTCACCCCCCCCCTCCCCCCCGGTGAGAATGGCTCCCACCCCGGTGTGGGCATGAGGCGAGGACTCCCCCCTGACCTCTCGCAGGCAGATAAAATCACCTCAGCCCTTAAAATTGGTGGCTTACTGCATGTGGTTGGGAATGAATAATCTTTAATATAATAAAAACTTTTTTCGCCTCTCCAGTGATAAAAAAAAAGGCTCACTATCCTTGCTACTTGAGCGATATGTGGGACCATTCGTTGTTTACACACAATTTAATGACCGCAGGCCTCTCACTCTCTAGCTGCTTGCGCACAATAAATTATGGTTCAAGGAACAGAGAGCGTGTGTGTACAAACGTAATGAGACACAAGCACGAGACAATTAAATGCTCTTGCCCGACAGTAGAAGGGTTGTGTAAATTATTCAGACCAAATGGGCGAGGGCGTTAAATTAGTGTGAATTAGTTTAATAATTAACAATCCAAGCTCATTACTTCACACTTTCTTTTTTTTTTTCTTATTCTTTCTTTTTCTTTTTTCATGCCTCTTCTTTCTCCTTCTTCTTGAGCATTTGGAGTTTGGAGCCAAAAAAGAGCCAGTGAGCCAAATGAAATTCTCTGGGCCAGACATGACACGATCCAAAAGAGCCAATTTTATTTCTGGGATTTGGCTCCAAACTGACCACCCTGACTGACTATTCAGACACGAACAGTGAGGAACATGATGCTGTGGAGCATCAGAACAGCGGGGATGAGACAACCTCTTCGATCCTTGTTTTGATCATCATTTTACAAGGATTTGATATGATGAGGTGTCTAGAATTTAGATCTAATCTTGATCTAGGTCTAGATTTAAATACTGGATTTATTTTGAGGTTTATAAACTAACATGATGGAAAACACAACACCACCATCACCCC
>NW_004798355.1:44800-46232 GCF_000002075.1 Aplysia californica
TGTATGCGTGTTTGCGTGTGCGCGTGTGTGCGTGTGTGTATGTGTGTGTGCGTGTGTGTATGTGTGTGTGTGTGTGTGTGTGTGTGTGTGCGCGCGCGCGCGCGCGTGAATGCGTGTGTGTGTGTGTATGTGTACCGTGTGTTTGTATACCGTGTGTGTTTATCGCGTAACGGTCTAGGTCTAGAACTGAGTAGGAGTACTTTATCTCTGTGTCCGGGCCTTGTGCTGGGGTCACGCTCTGATTGGCTACTGAAGATGTTGATTAGTTCAGACTGCCCGAACATCACATCACGGTCAGCGCTCCTTTGTCTGTTCCTTGTCACAGCTCTGGTCATTTTGTGGTAGGAGAGAACTGTTTGCTCGTCTGTTCCTCACAGCCCTGGTCATTTTGTGGACAGAGAACTGTTTGCTCGTCTGTTCTTCACAGCTCTGGTCGTTTTGTAGCCAGAGAGAACCGTTTGCTCGTCTCAGCTTGTGGAAGGTGGCGTCGGCAACCTATATGTGACACGTCGTGGTGGAATCAGGCGCTCGTCAATTTTTGGGCATATGGATTTATTGGTGTCATCTAAAAGCATGTTCTTTTACCTTGCGTTCAATGAAAAAAATATCCATTTATCTTGAATAGAAGTAGAGATATTTGCAATTGAAGGAGGTGGGGTCGCCTGGTTTCAGAAGTAAAATTAGCGAGAAAATAGCCACCAAAGTTTGGTAAGTTCAATAGCTTAAGAGTCATTACACATTTTGCGCCTTTAAACAAAGTTTTCCCCAAAATGTATATGGAAATGTGTTTTCATGAACATCAAAGATGTTTAGCCAAAAAAAACCCCACCCAAATTTCGATAAAAATTGTCAAACTGGTGGAAAAATGCCTTTTTCTTTTATTTCTTTATTTTGACGAGTGCCTGATTCTACCACGTCATGATACATATGTGGGACGTGCTGACAAAATTAATTACTTCTCGCAATCCTCAAATGGAGATATTTGTCAAAAATGGACACTATGGTCACATTTTTAGATTTCTTTGTCGATGTCATATTTTTAAAGTATAACATGCCCTTTATGATTTCATACTTATAAATAGTAATAACTTCACCTATAAGTGTGATGTATCTCATTCCATGGGGACAGAATTGGAGAAGTTACTTATTTTGTCAGCACGCTTCACATATAGTGCTCGGGCTGCCGGACTCGAAATCGTATGATGACGACAGAATTGGAGAAGTTACTTATTTTGTCAGCACGCTTCACATTATAGTGCTTGGGCTGCCGGACTCGAAATCGTATGATGACGACAGAATTGGAGAAGTTACTTATTTTGTCAGCACGCTTCACATTATAGTGCTCGGGCTGCCGGACTCGAAATCGTATGATGACTGTGGGTTCGGGGGTTCCCATCTCAGCTCAGTCCGACGTTGTGTCCTTGGGAAAGGC
>NW_004798355.1:47185-48220 GCF_000002075.1 Aplysia californica
GGGGGGGGGGGAGGTGTTGTTCCCATCATTTCTCAGATCCTGGTGTTTCTGATCGTGTCCTGTATTGTTTTGTTGATGGCTCATCCCAGACATCTCATCTCGCAGGTGGTTATTTTACGTTCCTGACTGTTGGTCAAGGATCATGTCTTTTTAAAAATAGTTTTAGTAAGAGTTTTACGGCACTTGCAACACAATAAGGTCATACAAGTGCCGAAGATAGGTGTGTTACAAGAGAGTAAAATACACAAAAAAGGAGGATGAGAGATAAGGACGATAGCTGATGTTTGATAGGAAAGAAGGGGCAAACCATACCAGAGCACCCGCCAACCTCCCACAGGTTCATGTCTGGTATTGGTAGGTCAAGATGGAGATAGAGGCAGTGTCAATGAGCTTGGCTCTGGTACATTTATTGCGTCGGTAGTGCCGTAAAACATACCTTATTGAAACTGACAAGGACGAGCAAGATTTTGCCGAAGGGCTTTGGTATTTGTCTGATTTGTTACAGAGCAATACAGTCTGCCGGGTTCTTACTTCTATGTATAACAAATTGTGTCGGAAGTGCCTTAAAACATCATAATAATGGATAAAACAGTGGAACTGGGATTCAACAAAATCGTCAGGCCTGGCCTTCAATTTAATTGAATCGGAGTGTTCGTTAAAGCAAACATGAGGTTTTTGTGTAGATAATTACAAGTATCGAGCAAGTAATGTATAATGTATTCGACCTTCTCAACCAAAGGTAGTTTGATTTCTAATGAGAGATGTTTTCGTTTGTATGATGCCATATCAATGAATTAATGCTGGAAAGTTCCTGGAAAATACACTAAACGCAACCAAACACACACTGCGAAAGGGCCGATTCGTTCAAATTTCACGCCTGTCATCTGTCACCTGCAGCGTATTGTTTGCCAAACAAGTGATGTTGCTGTGTGTGTAGAGCCTAGCATACAGCAACGTTTGATTCCACAGTCCAGCGCGCGATTCATTACGTAAATGTATGTCCAGATTAGCCTATCATTGTAATATTGATCAGTT
>NW_004798355.1:48838-50165 GCF_000002075.1 Aplysia californica
GATGAGCGAAACCACGTCAGCAAGTGATGTTCACCCTGCGAGCTTGCTCATTTATGTCGTGTTGAATGAATCCGAGTTATCTTTATTGATTTGCATGAATAAAAAATCGGGGTATCCAACTCTTTTCGTTGAATCCGAGTTCCACTGTTGTGCATATCGCGACCCCAGTGCTTTCTTGTCTATTTCCCTTTTTTAACAGTGAAAATGTGACTTCTTCTTTAGCTCACTCTTTGATATGAACTGTTTTCACTGTTATTAAAAATGGAGATACGACGAGAAAGCAATGAGGTCGCATTTTGTATAGTGCAAATTGCCGCTTAACAGCAAGATCTACGCGATCATATGCCCATCAGTTTACAAAATAAACAGGGTTCTGAAAGGGGATTTACGCATTTACCTGTATTGTTACGGAGCACTTTGTGATTTACCAGGTTGTGTGTGTGTGGGGGGGAGGGGGTGTAGGCGCCTGTCGACGTGTTGTAGCATTGGCCTTTCCCCAAGTGTCAGTTCTCTTGTGTCAGGTCCCTTGTGTCAGTTCTCTTGTGTCAGGTCCCTTGTGTCAGTTCTCTTGTGTCAGTTCTCTTGTGTCAGTTCTCTTGTGTCAGTTTTATTGTGTCAGTTCTCTTGTGTCAGTTACTTTGTGTCAGTTTGTTATGGAAGGTCATGCTGTCGGCACGGTTTTGGCAGGGTATTGTGAAGCCTCTCCTTTTTGTTCAAGGGAACTTCGTTTTGTCTGATACGATGTCAAGCCTCTCTCAGTTCTTATTCCAAGGAACTTAGCTGTGTAAGACAGCGTGTGAAGTTGTTCTTGGAAACTTACGTGTGTCTGACGCCATTGTGAAGTTGTATTAGGGAATTTGGTTATGTTAAACACCATGTGAAGCCTGTCAGTTCTTATTCAAAGGAACTTGGTTATGTTAGACACCTCGTGAAGCGGGTTGTGTTTTGTTCTAGGGAACTTACCTGTGTCAGACACCATGTGGAGTTGTTCTGGGGAACCTACCTATGTCAGACACCATGTGGAGTTGTTCTAGGGAACTTACCTGTGTCAGACACCATGTGGAGTTGTTCTGGGGAACCTACCTATGTCAGACACCATGTGGAGTTGTTCTAGGGAACTTACCTGTGTCAGACACCATGTGGAGTTGTTCTAGGAAACTTACCTGTGTCAGACACCATGTGGAGTTGTTCTGGGGAACCTACCTGTGTCAGGCACTGTGTGGAGATGTTCTAGGGAACTTACCTGTGTCAGGCACTGTGTGGAGATGTTCTAGGGAACTTACCTGTGTCAGGCACTGTGTGGAGATGTTCTAGGGAACTTACCTGT
>NW_004798355.1:52023-54136 GCF_000002075.1 Aplysia californica
CCCCAACAAAACAACACCAAAAAACACCCTTTTTCCTAGCACTAAATTAACATTAGTGTGTCCCTGTTCTTCTCTTTACTCATGAGTGGTTGGTGGGTGCTCTGTTGAGGTTTGCTCCTTCTCTCCCATCAACTGTCAAACATCTACCATCTTTATCTCTCCCTTTTTTTGTTGTTCCTGTTTACTACTCTCCTACATCATTGTGTCGATAGTGCCGTAAAACATCTACCCAATCAAATCAAATGTCTTACATCACTTCTAATCTTCGACACTTATACGACCATATTGGTGGATGGTTGGCGGGTGCTCTTGTCTGGTTTGCTTCTTGCTTCTTTGCTTCTTGCTTCTTTTTTCCTATCAAACATCTATCGTCTGTATCTCCGCCCCTTCTTTGTTGTGTTTGTTACTCTCTTCTAACACCTCTAATCTTTGTTTCCCCCCCCCCTCCCGGGGGGCAGTGCCACTGACTGTCTGTAGTGTCTTTACGCCATTCCCAAAGGGCATTTCTCGTTCAAGCACAGTAGATTTGTAAATGGGTTGATTCATCATGTCACTCTCATAACGGTTACCTGATCTGTAACAGGGAACTGCTGCGTTTTCTTTCCTAATCCTAACTATTGTAATTTCCTCTACTTCTTTTGTTTGTTTGTCACACTCTTGTGACCTGCTATTTCCGGGGTGCCTTGATAGTCGAAGCAGACCTTGTGCTGTTGAAGCGAGAGAGGTGAGCAAAGTCTGACTCCCTGAAAGGACTTCTCTGTTGACACCCACCCCTTGGCGCTCATATGACCTTATGCAGTTGCGAGCGCCGCAAAACCCTCTACTAATATAAATATCTAATATTTGGCACTTGTATCACTTTATTGTGTTGCAAGTGTCGTAAAAAACGTACTAAAATAAACGACCGTATTGTGTTGCAAGTGCCGTAAAAGGCTTTCTAATTGTTGTTGTCACCGCAGCACGTAGGTAATAATATTTATTCATTAGCTCGTCATGCGCATATATGAGCGTTGTCATCTTGTTTTAGTGCTGGATATTATATAATTTGGTATAGTATTGTCTATAGTAATGAGGTAGTGCTCGTTAGACCCACGTGGGACGCTCAATGTTAAAAACAATCATGAAACGACAAATGCAGTTTTTGGGACACCTGAATAGACATAAAAGGGTCTTGAACATCTAGTTCTCATTGACAAAATTGAGGGAAAGCGAGGCAGTGGTAGGCCCAGAACAACATACTGAGGGAACCTAAACAAATGGGTAACAGGGAAAGATCAGGGAAACGTAGCTTTTTTGAGAGCATCCAAGCAAAGGAATGAATGGAAAACCATGATCGCCGATGTCTGTCGTAGATCTGGCACTGGATGATGATGATACTATTGTCTCGACTTCTGACTTGTATTCGACGAGTGGTTATGTTTAGTAGAACTGCACTGTAACAGGATATGGCATTATGTTTTTTTAGAAATATTTTCTTTCAAGTAATAAAATAATAAAACTTATTACCTACGTGCTGTTTGTAACTTACGTTTTCTAAGAAAGAAATCTCTGTGAGTGGTTGGCGGGTGCTCTGGTGTGGTTTGCTTCTTCTTTCCTATAAAAAAATCTATCTTCCTTATCTCCCCTCCTTCTTTTTTATGTTTATTACTCTCTTGTAACACCTCTAATCTTCTGGCGCTCGTATGAGTATGACCTTGCCTTATGCAGTAGCGAGCGCCGTAAAACCTCTACTAAAATTAAAACAAAAGAAATCTCTTTCCTCAAACAAACCTTCCTCCTGTGAGATCGCTGTAAGAGAGATGAAGCGCGCGCGTCCGAGGTCTCCGATATCTGTGAGTGGCAATAGAAGGTTCTTTAAAACTGAGCGCAGAAGACGGGGTTGGGGGGGGGGGGGGGGCTCTCGTGGTCTAGAGGTTAAGGTGTGTTCCTCTCTTTCAATAGGTCTCGGATTCGAATCCGGATAGCGACGGAACATTTTCTGCTCTAAAATTGTTTTCCAACCCTTGCAATGTTCATCTTCAGTGCGAATAAGTTGTGCTCATAGGAGGTGGTGCTCATAGGAGGTGGTGCTCATAGGAGGTGGTGCTCATAGGAGGTGGTGCTCATAGGAGGT
>NW_004798355.1:54298-57086 GCF_000002075.1 Aplysia californica
CCCTTAGTTTGACTATGGAGGAGTAAAGAATACACCTGCCGTGATACTGCGTGCCGTAAGAGGCGACTAAAGGTGCTTAGGTCTGGTCACCCGAAAAGTGCCAGTTTGCCGAGGGCCAACTACCTGACCCTGTAAAAAAACAGAAAGTTATAGAAACACGAACACACATGACTTATAATTTTTCCCTCTTGGGAGACAGATGAGCTTCTGAACATCAAGCGACTAGCCCAGGATAGGGAAAGGTGGAAAGTGTTTGTTCGTGGCCTATATCCTGATCCAGGGTGAGAAAGGCAATGATGATGATAGGAGGTGGTGAATCCTTCTCTGTCCGTTTGTCTGTCTGTCTGTATGTATGTATGTCTGTCTGTCTGTGTCTGTAACACACACACGCACGCACGCACACACACACACACACACACACACACACACACACGCACGCACCAATGCACTCACAAAAACACACAACCACACACACAACCACACACACTCTCACACACACACACGCACACTCACCAACACACACTGTAAACGTCGGAATCAACCATACAACAATACGAGTTATTCATGAGCCTTCTTTATAGTCGGTTCACGTAATCGGGAACACCTGTGAAACGAGATTTCTCACCAACCACTTGTTCGATTGTTGTAACCAAATAACCAAATAACCGAATTTTGAACACTGATTATCTGCACCTTGGACGTTATAAAATGAGTCTTGGTTACCTAATTATTACTCTTTCTCATTAATGCAGCACATTTGTGAATCATAATGGTGAAATCAGGCGCTCGTCAAGATTGTGAAATTATCGAAGAAACTGACATGTAGTCTCCAGTTTGGCAATTTTTATCGAATTTTTTTTTTTTGGGGGGGGTTGGCTCACCACTTTTTATGTCCCTATAAAAACACATTTCCATGTGAATTTTACTGAAAAACGTTGATTAAAATAAATAGCACAACATATGTAAATTTTCAGTTTTCAATGACTGCCAAGCTATGGAAGTTACCATACTTTTGCGGCCATTTTCTTGCTATTTTAATTGTTACCTCTGAAACCATGCTGTCCCCACCTACTTCAATCGCAAACATTTCGAATTCTATTCAAGATAAATGGGTGCGTCTTTCTTCATAGAAAGCAAGCCAAATATGTACGCTTTCAGATGATACCAATAACTCCACATGCCCAGAAATTGACGATAGCGCCTTGGTCCACCACGTCGTATGGCATTACGTAATTACAATTCTGAAAAGCGAAATTGGTCGCTTTTAAGGACAAGAGCGGGCTAACCCAGATTTCGGGGGTTTCCAGAAATCTTGACCTTCATCAAAAGTGGGCATTGCCCTATCTATAGGAGAAATTTGGTTTCATTGGGTGTGTATATTTGTTTGGTTATAGTTATAGAGAAAACTCTCCTTGTCTTCAAAAAAAAAGAAAAGAAAAAACCAAGAAAAAAACCAAAAACTGAATAAAGATCCAAAAATTCTACCTTCGATTTTCACAAAACTGTTTTTTTTCGGGATAGCCGCCTTGTGCTTAAAAGCGACCAATTATGAAGAGACTAACGAATACACTCCACGTATTGTGTTATACAGTTGAGAAAACAGCCCGTTATGTGGGGCAGTGAGGGGCCGTGTTTCAGTTTTACGATGGACTTGAATTCTGCTCCCTCGACTTGCCCATTTTTTTGGCTCCCAGTGCAGAGATCGCGAATCAAATCGTGTTGAGACAGCTGCCGACTTCAATATAAGTTCAGGACCACATGCAAATTTGGACAAAAATTCACCGTGCTGTAACCTACGTGGTGGTTTTGCCCCTTTTGGAAGCTTTGCGGTACGCACTATGTTAACCGATTTACGCTTTCAGACCAAAAATTAAATTGAAACATTCCTTGCTGTCTTTTTTCGGATTAAAACAAACCAGGACTGTTCTGTCAAGGTGGTCCTTAACTTATGTTGGAGTCTGCTTAATAATAATAATACACTGTGTTGCAAACGTTCTGTCACTCCCATTATACTACGGTAGTTTTCACTAAAGCGTAAGAATTGAGGTTAAGATTAAACAGTATGACTTGTGTGACTCCTTCAAATGACCATTTACTTTTTGTGTCTATGGGATTCTTGGTACTCAAACAAATAATCTCAAACAAACGACAATTAGTGTGTTGATTTGCTTCTGTTTACTCAAACAAACGACCATTATTGTGTCAATGTGCTTCTTTTCCCTAATCCTTACTATCGTCATTTTCCTCTACTTCTTTTGTATGTTTGTCACACTCTTGTGACCCCCTATTTCCGGGGTGCCTTGATAGTCGAAGCAGACTTTGTGCCGTTGAGGCTAGAGAGGTGAGCAGAGTAAGTCTGATTCCCTGTAAAGACTTCTCTGTTGACATCCACCCCTTGGCGCTCATATGACCTTATTCAGTTGCGAGCGCCGTAAAACCCTCTACTAAACTAAAAAAAACAAACAAACAAACGACCACCATAGTGTCGATGTGCCTTTTAACTTAAACAAACGACCACCATAGTGTCGATGTGCCTTTTTAACTTAAACAAACGACCATTATAGTGTCGATGTGCCTTTTTGACTAAAACAAACGACCATTATAATGTCGATGTGCCTTTTTAACTTAAACAAACGACCACCATAGTGTCGATGTGCCTTTTTAACTTAAACAAACGACCATTATAGTGTCGATGTGCCTTTTTGACTAAAACAAACGACCATTATAATGTCGATGTGCCTTTTTAACTTAAACAAACGACCACCATAGTGTCGATGTGCCTTTTTAA
>NW_004798355.1:60209-61926 GCF_000002075.1 Aplysia californica
CCTCCTTCTTTGTGAGTGGTTGGCGGGTGCTCTAGTGTGATTTGCTCTTTTTCTCCTATCAAACATCTGTCTTTCTTATTCCTCCTTCTTTGTGAGTGGTTGGCGGGTGCTCTAGTGTGATTTGCTCTTTTTCTCCTATCAAACATCTGTCTTTCTTATTCCTCCTTCTTTGTGAGTGGTTGGCGGGTGCTCTAGTGTGATTTGCTCCTTCTCTCCTATCAAGCATCTATCATCCTTATCCCTCCTTCTTCTTGGGTCGTTGGCAGGTGCTCTATTCTGGTTTCTACCCAATGTAATTTTGCAGATTTTGTGTCAAATGTTTAGACGTTTAGCTCAATAAATATCACCAGTGCAACATTCCAGCTTTTTAAAAAAAAAACAAAGTGTTAGATGAACTTACAAAGTTTTTGCTTTCTGTAAAATTTTGTTTTTGTGGGATTCCGGGTTGTTGTACTCGGGGCGACATCATGTTTATTCAGGTGTCATCATCTTTTACGTGGGTGGTTGGCAGGTGCTCGGTTGTGGTTTGCTCCTTCTTTCCTATCAAACATCTATCGTCCTTATCTCCCCTCCTTCTTTTTATGTTTGTTAATATCTTGTAACACCTCTAATCTTCTGGCGCTCATATGACCTTTTGCAGTTGCGAGCGCCGTAAAACCTTTACTAAAACGAAAAATAATTCTTTTACAATGCTCACGTTTTTTGGCTTGGATGATGGGCGGGTGCTCCTATGTGTTTGCTCCTTCTTTCCTATCAAACATCTATCAACCCCCTGGGGCGGTGCTACTGACTGAAGTGTCTTTAGGCCATTCCCAAAGGGGGGACATTAACAAGTTCTTATGCACAGTAGAATTGTAAATGGGCTGATTTGTCAATGTCATGCTCATAACTGTGCCTGAGCTGCAACAAGGAACTGCTGCTTTTTCTTTCCTATTCCTTACTGTCATCATTTTACCCTCTACTTCTTTTGTATGTTTGTCACACTCTTGTGACCTGCTATTTGCGGGGTGCCTTGATAGTCGAAGCAGACTTTGTTCTGTGTAGGGTAGAGAGGTGAGCAGAGTAAGTCTGATTCCCCGTTTGGACTTCTCTGTTGACATCCATCCCTTGGCGAAAAAATTATGACCGTATGCAGTTGTGAGCGCCCTAAAACCTTACTAAAACACACAAAAAATGTTGATCGTCCTTATCCGTCCTCCCTCTTTTGTTTGTATGTCACTCTCTAGGAACACCTCTAATCTTCGGCACTTGTATGACCTGTTTGTGTTGCGCAAGCGCCGTAAAGCTCCTTCTTTCCTATCAGACATCTATCGTCCTTATCTTCCCTTCTTCTTTTTTTATGTTTGTTACTCTCTTGTAACACCTCTGATCTTCCGGCGCTCATATGACCTTATGCAGTTGCGAGCGCCGTAAAACCTACTAAAACAAAAAGCTGTAACTCTTACAAAAGACTCATTTTTGACGTGTGTGGAATTTAGGTCAAGAAAGTGCTGTCTTCATCTGGCTTGTCGCCGCTCCACCTTCAATTCTATGAGGGTCGTACAGTCGTCTTGGGGCGCCGATGATGGTAAGGAATATTTTTGTTGAGCTATTTTTTTCGTATCTGCTTCTTGTTCTTTTTCTAGTTCTTATTTTTGTTCTTCTTCTTGTTCTTGTTCTTGTTCTTCTTGTTCTTCTTCTCCTTCTTCTCCTCCTCCTCCTCCTCCTCCTCCTCCTC
>NW_004798355.1:67089-72978 GCF_000002075.1 Aplysia californica
AGACAACCACCTGTCTATCTAAGACATCCACCTGTCTATCTAAGACATCCACCTGTCTATCTAAGACAGCAACCTGTCTATCTAAGACAACCACCTGTCTATCTAAGACATCCACCTGTCTATCTAAGACAACCACCTGTCTATGTAAGACAACCACCTGTCTAAGACAACCACCTGTCTATCTAAGACAACCACCTGTCAAAGACAACCACCTGTCTAAGACAACCACCTGTCTATCTAAGACATCCACCTGTCTATCTAAGACAACCACCTGTATGTCTAAGACAACCACCTATCTATCTAAGACAACCACCTGTCTAAGACAACCACCTGTCTAAGACAACCACCTGTCTATCTAAGACAGCAACCTGTCTATCTAAGACAACCACCTGTCTATCTAAGACATCAACCTGTCTATCTAAGACAACCACCTGTCTAAGACAACCACCTGTCTATCTAAGACAACCACCTGTCTAAGACATCCACCTGTCTATCTAAGACAACCACCTGTCTATCTAAGACAACCACCTGTCTATCTAAGACAGCCACCTGTCTATCTAAGACAACCACCTGTCTAAGACAACCACCTGTCTATCTAAGACAACCACCTGTCTAAGACAACCACCTGTCTATCTAAGACAGCAACCTGTCTAAGACAACCACCTGTTTAAGACAACCTCCTGTCTAAGACATCCACCTGTCTATCTAAGACAGCAACCTGTCTAAGACAACCACCTGTCTATCTAAGACAACCACCTGTCTATCTAAGACAACCACCTGTCTTAAGACTTCCACCTGTCTAAGACACCCACCTTTCATCTCGGCCAATGGTTGTTGTCTTGGGCAGTGTCGACTGTTACGAAAAAGAAAGCCACCGTGGGTGTTTGTTCTAATGAACTAGATCTATGTAGAACTTTCCTCCGTACGTTCTGTAGAATTTTCCCCGGCTAGAGCAGAGACCTGTAGGACCTAAGTACATACTTGGAGAGCTCAGGGGAAAACGACGGTAGTTACAAACTGGACATTGTGAGGGGGACAATTGTAAAAGCTTGTGGACTCATAACTTCCTATTTGTTTGGCTGGTGGTTTATTGTCAAGTGTTGTTGAATGGGTAATCTAACAACAATAATCAACCGACATTCGAACAGAATACAGTTATGAGTCAACCAGCGTTCACAGTTGGTACCCTCACGACTTTCACTTTGTGACCACCGTCGTTTTTCCTCTTGTAGTCTTCGCTTGTGATTGTTGCAAGTTCCGTCATAGTGGAAGAAGTAGAATGTACTGAAGAATTGCGCAGTAGTGTGCACACCCACCTTTTGTTTGACTCTGGTCCACACCCGTTGTTTTTGTTGTTGGCTCTGTGACCGGCACCTCCACCTTGGCCCCTCCCCTCTCCACGCTGTCGTCACCTCGTCACCCACACCACCTCAACACCATCACCCACACCACCTCATCACCATCACCAACCGACAGAGGGCGCGCCCGGCGGGGAGGGAGAGGATGCTGGGACAGGAGGCGACGAGGACAAGGAGAAGGAGAAGGAGGAGGAGGAGGGGAAGGTTCCAGTGACGGAGGAAGTGATGGTAGCTCAGACGGCCGCTCCCACGGGCGAGGACCTGGCCAATCCTGGGTACAGTGCCGAGTTGGACAACCTGCCCGCCCCGCCCACTGACGGACACACAGACTCTGGTGAGGAGGGGAGGGAGGGGGGGGGGTTCATGTCACATGACAGTGATAGCCAGGACGAGAATTGTTTTTATCTTGTTTCGTGAGCAAGCTGGTCAGCTGTTCTAAGCCCAGAACAAAACATGAAGAGAGAAAAATGATATCATGTTTCCTTCTTTCAACAAAAGTGCCTACAGTGGGCACCTTTTCTTGGCCTTGTTCAACGTGTAGTTTGAATTTCGACAAACTAATTTTGAGCACAGGCAACTGATACCCGAAATCAAGAAACTGCAATTTTAAAAAAAATGTATTTAAAAATTGGGCTTAGGGCAACTGGACTGCTGGTCACCATTCTGTAGTTTTGTGTGACTCACAATAGCCCTATACTGCCGCACACTGGCCACCATTCTGTAGTTTTGTGATACTCACAATAGCCCTATACTGCCACACACTGGCCACCATTCTGTAGTTTTGTGATACTCACAATAGCCCTATACTGCCACACACTGGCCACCATTCTGTAGTTTTGTGTGACTCACAATAGCCCTATACTGCCGCACACTGGCCACCATTCTGTAGTTTTGTGTGACTCACAATAGCCCTATACTGCCACACACTGGCCACCATTCTGTAGTTTTGTGTGACTCACAATAGCCCTATACTGCCACACACTGGCCACCATTCTGTAGTTTTGTGTGACTCACAATAGCCCTATACTGCCGCACACTGGCCACCATTCTGTAGTTTTGTGTGACTCACAATAGCCCTATAACTGCCACACACTGACAAAACGCCTTTTACTTCTTCTCTGCAGTTTGGAGAAACCAAGGAGTTTCAGTTTTCTTCTAATGATCATTTGTTGAGCCTAGGGAGTGACCCTCTCCCCATGGTGTGAGGTCAGCCATTGGTGCACTGTGCGCAATCGTTTCGTTTATCTGAAAACCGAAAGTCGTTGATTTCTCGAAACTTCTGGGAATGAGAAAAAGGCGTTTTGTCAGCTTGTGGAAGTATATTATATATAGAGATCTAAGTATAGGACACTTTGACACCTATATATAAGTATAGGACACTTTGACACGAGTGGGACCCGAGATATCCAAAGGCCGATTCAGAAGGACACTTTGAAGTTTGATATAACTGATTTTACTCCTAGAAATAGTTACAAGAATATTTGGTACAAATGTGAAGCTAATATACAACATTTTGGAAGACAATTACAGCTATATATATATATATATATATATATATATGCCACAAAATGAAAAAAAAATGCACCATTTTAAAAGTTCTGTTGGCAGTGTGCACCAGGTTTAAGAAATGCAAAATCCCAACATAATGTTGGCGTGAGTCAAACTTAGCAGGATCTGGCTGAGTTACTCGGAAATACAATGAGCGTCTGTTGCAAGCTTTGGATACCTCGGCTCACGCAGTCTCTTTGGGGTTTTTTTTGTTTGGAATCGTGAATGTTTTTGTTCTGGGTGTATGTTTGTTCTATAGATGTATGTTTGTTCTATAGATGTATGTTTGTTATGTAGATGTATGTTTGTTCTATAGATGTATGTTTGTTATGTAGATGTATGTTTGTTCTATAGATGTATGTTTGTTACATAGATGTATGTTTGTTTTGTAGATGTATATTTGTGACGGCGTGAACTCAGCATTTCCCCCAGCGCTTATTGTCGTTTTTAAGCACACGTGGGCTATCCCCAAAAATACTGTTTTGAGAAAATCGATGGTAAAGTAGTTTTTGGACATTTGTTCAGTTTCTTTACACCCTCCAGAGACACCAGCTTCCTTTAGTTTTTCCTTAAACATCTCTATAAGGGATAAATCAATGTCACCCATACTTTGCACAGCAGTTTGTATCATTTTGTCTTAACAATCATATTTTTACAATTGGGGCTAGACTTAAAAAATTTTCTTCGTAAATGTATATAAAATACTAGAAATCTCCACCACGCGGAAAATGGGATTGTTCCCAGCAATTCCCGCTTCTCGCACACATTTCACATGCGCCTATGACCTACGTCACTGCTCGCCAATGTCACTTTTTAGTGGCAAAACTTCTTACAAGAAATTGCTTTGAGAGTGAACACATTTTTCAAACAAATAAAGGTTCCCTAAACATACGTCCAATAAGAATAAAGTCGCGATTAGAAGAAAAAAAATGACAGACTAGCTTTTTTAAGTGATATTGCCCGCGCTGTAAACTTTTAAAAATCTGTAGAAGCCATCGACTGGGATTTTTTTATTAGTATTATTAAGGGATTTTCTAAAATAAGGTATGCAGGAGTTTGAAAAAATATTCACCTGTTAAGACAAATTGATATATAAGTCATTGTGCAAAAGTTGGAGAATCTATGTTTGATTTTGATAGGTAAGGAGATATTTGACAATAAGTTTGAATAAGTTTCGCCCTGCGTGTTTGACCGCACAGCTGTCAGTCTGCCACTGTCTACGTTTGTTCACACAGTCTTTGTGCATGACTATCCTTTCTGACGGCTGCTCTGCTTTTGGCTGTTTGTTTGTTTGTTTGTTTGTTTGTTTGTTTGTTTGTTTGTTTGTTTGTTTGTTTGTTTGTTTGCTTGCTTGTTTGTTTGCTTGCTTGTTTGTTTGTTTGTTTGTTTGTTTGTTTGTTTGTTTGTTTGTTTGTTTGCTTGCTTGCTTGCTTGTTTGTTTGCTTGCTTGTTTGTTTGTTTGTTTGTTTGTTTGTTTGTTTGTTTGTTTGTTTGTTTGCTTGCTTGCTTGTTTGTTTGTTTGTTTGTTTGTTTGTTTGTTTGTTTGCTTGCTTGTTTGTTTGTTTGCTTGTTTGTTTGTTTGTTTGTTTGTTTGTTTGTTTGTTTGTTTGTTTGTTTGTTTGCTTGCTTGCTTGCTTGTTTGTTTGCTTGCTTGTTTGTTTGTTTGTTTGTTTGTTTGTTTGTTTGCTTGCTTGCTTGTTTGTTTGTTTGTTTGTTTGTTTGTTTGTTTGTTTGCTTGTTTGTTTGTTTGTTTGTATGTTTGTTTGTTTGTTTGTTTGTTTGTTTGTTTGGCTGTTTGTTTGTTTGTTTGTTTGTTTGTTTGTTTGCTTGTTTGGCTGTTTGTTTGTTTGTTTGCCTGTTTGGCTGTTTGTTTGTTTGTTTGTTTGTTTGTTTGTTTGTTTGTTTGTATGTTTGTTTGTTTGTTTGTTTGTTTGTTTGTTTGTTTGCTTAATTTGGTTTGGTTTGCAATAGAAAATAAATGTGCACTTAACAGGGTGTGATGTTTTTTGCTTTTGTCAAAGATCGTTCATAACAAGATAGTTCACTCAGCCAAAAAAGAGTCTGCCGAAGTCCGCGCATTGGTTCAAATGGCGCTGCAGTCTTTGTATTAAAGCTCTCTTTCGTTTCTCCCGAGGAAGAATAGGAATATCACAGTTTGTTAGTTTCACTTTTTTCCCACAAGTAGGGTAACTCTGTTCTCAAAGTCCGCATTTTCTCGAAGAGTGCGCCACCGAAGTTTGAGGACACTTTTTTAATTGGCTCAAAGAGAGGAGTGAACTATCTTGTTATGTACGATCTTTGGTTTGGTGTGCTGTGATGTAGGGCGGGTGGCTTTTTGTGTCGTCAATTTAGAGAAGGCACATTGTTGGTACAATTTACTGTTTGAGAGAAGGCACATTGTTGGTGCAATTTACTGTTTGTGAAAAGGCACATTGTTGGTGCGCGGTTGTGTGATGACGTATTTCCGTTCCAACATGTTGTCATAGCAACAGTCCCCTTGTTGTGTGGCCATGTTTACCATTTTGTCTATTTGTCCTCGGAGTTCTGTTTTTGCCTTGAATCTTTTTCCTAGTCGTCATGGTTCTGAATACAGGCCTCTAAACAGAAAGGAGGGGGGGGGGGGGGGGAGAGAGAGAGAGAGAGAGAGAGAGAGAGAGAGAGAGAGAGAGAGAGAGAGAAGACAGAGAGAGAGAGAGGCAGAGAGAGACAGCGAGAGACAGAGATAGAGACAGAGAGAGGAAGTGAGAGAGACAGACAGAGACAAAGAGAGAGACATAAAGAGAGAGAAAGACAGAGAGAAAGAGGAAGAGAGAGAGAGAGAGAGACAGAGACAGAAAGAGACAGAGAGAGAGAAAGAGAGAGAGAGATAGAGCCAGAGAGTGACAGAGAGACAGAGAGATAGATATTGGAAGAGAGAGACAGAGAGAAAGAGAGCCAGAGAGAGAGCAAGAGAGAGAGAGGGAGAGAGAGAGAGGAAGTGAGA
>NW_004798355.1:74237-79553 GCF_000002075.1 Aplysia californica
GATTGGTCAGCTATGGGGTGTGGAGATCAGTACAGTGATTGGTCAGCTATGGGGTCTGGAGATCAGTACAGTGATTGGTCAACTATGGGGTCTGGAGACCAGTACAGTGATTGGTCAGCTATGGGGTCTGGAGATCAGTACAGTGATTGGTCAGCTATGGGGTCTGGAGACCAGTGCAGTGATTGGTCAGCTATGGGGTGTGGAGATCAGTACAGTGATTGGTCAGCTATGGGGTGTGGAGATCAGTACAGTGATTGGTCAGCCATGGGGTCTGGAGACCAGTAGTTGTAAATGTGTTCTATCTGCACCTTCATGAATATTTTCACCTTGTGTTCTCGGCCCTTTGGCTAAGATCAAAGTGTAGAAAAACGAATACGTGCTGTATGCATGTGTATATACATACATGAAGACTACAGGGTGAAAAACGACGGTAGTCACAAACTGAAGATCGTGAGGGTACCGGTACCAATTTTTGACGCTTGTTGACTCATAACTGTATTTCTGTTCAACTGTCGGCTGATTAGTGTAGTAAGATTTCCCGTTCAACAACACTTAACAATAAACCACCAGCCAAACAAATATGAAGTTACGAGTCCACAAGCTTTTAAAATTGGCACCCTCACAATTTCCAGTTTGTGACTACCGTCGTTTTCCCCCTGTGCTGTTCACGTGTAGTTGTATCCTGTACATAAGATGCAGAACATTTTTATACTTCCTAGAAGTGGCGTTGATTGATGCATGGCTTAGAATGGAAGAGAACACATTTTCTTGCATGACTTTTGGATAGTACATATTGCTTCTGCACTTGCATGGTAACCTCATTTCTCCTTTGGTGTTTTGGTTTTTTTCAGGTGTTTTGGTTTCTGCCCGTGTGATTTGTTTGACAGATTCGTCTACTTTGGGTATCACATTTAGTGGAGATTCCTATGAACGCATTGTGCTTAGATTTATTGGTTATTCCCCCCCCCCCCCCTTACTTTGTTGTAATTGTAAATGTTGGTTTGGTTTTGTTGTCTGCACTCTGTGGGTAGATACTGTAGGTGTTTCTTTGGTGGAAACGTTATTTGTGTGTACTATTGAGCTCCTTCTCTGGTGTGCTTTGCTTCTTCTTTCCTATCAAACATCTGTCGTCCTTCTCTCTCCTCCTTCTTTTTGTGTTTGTTATATGACCTTATTGTGTTGCAAGTGCCGTACAACTCTTACTGAAACTAAACAAATGTTGAAACACTAACCAGGCTCTGTCTGTGTTTTCCTTTCATGGACACAGGCGGCCAGCAACAGGAGGAGGGAGAGAAAACGACACAGGAAGAAACGGCCGCAGATTCACAGGAGGCGTCGGCTGGACAGTCGGAGGAAACGATCGTGGTGACGTCACAGGAAACGACCGCGGTGACGTCAGAGGGCGAGAAACAGGCGGAGGAGGGAAACAAAGAAGAGGAGGAAAAACAACAGCAAGTGGAAGAGCAAGCAGGGCAGGGGTCAGAGGTTGTAGAGAAGGCTGGGGAGGGAGGGGAGGGAGGTGAGGGTGAGGGAGGAACTCAGCAGGAAGCCTCCGGCGAGCAGCAACAGACTGAGGCTAGCGAGGAGACGGCGGCGGCAGACGCCAGTGAAGAGCAGAAGGAAGGAAGTGGCGAGCAGGCAGACGCCAGTGGCAACAAGGGCGGCGGTGACGTCACACAGAGTCAGTCTGCTGAGTGACGCAGGCAGGGGAAGTTACTCTCGAACCGTGTTGGAGAAATTAACGATTTATTGTTTTGCCTTTTTTAAGTCCAGCATTTCAGCACATGTTTGGTCGCTTTTCAGGACATATTTGGTCGCTTTTCAGGACA
Source organism: Aplysia californica (assembly GCF_000002075.1). Taxonomy (NCBI): domain Eukaryota; kingdom Metazoa; phylum Mollusca; class Gastropoda; order Aplysiida; family Aplysiidae; genus Aplysia; species Aplysia californica. The sequence goes on from NW_004798355.1 coordinate 76,067, forward strand.
TATTTGGTCGCTTTTCAGGACAAGCGGGCTGACCCAGATTTCGGGGGTTCCGAAAATCTTGACCTACACCTAAAGTGGGTATTGCCCTACCTATAGGAGAAGTTTGGTTTCATTGGTGTGTATATTTGTTTGGTAATAGAGAAAACTCTCCTTGTCTTTTAAAGAAAATGAACAAGGGGCAAAAACTTTCCCTTCGATTTTCTCAAAACAGCATTTTTCGGGATAGCCCCCTTGTGCTTAAAAGCGACCATATGACCTAGTAGTTTTGCAAGTGCTGTAAAACACTTACTTAAACTAAAACTAATGTCCAGCGATTATGTATTTACAAATGTTAATGGAGTAATTTATTGTGATGCTTTGTATGTGAATCAAATTCTAATGTTATTATTTATCAACGTTTTAAAAAAATGAATGTTTGTTCTTGATGGAGACATTATGCCCCTGGACCCATTTGTTGTTGAGAACTGGAGTAAGTTTGGGAACATTCCAAACATTTGTTGTTGAGAACTGGAGTAAGTTTGGGTACATTCCCAAACATTTTGTTGTTGAGAACTAGAGTAAGTTTGGGTACATTCCAAACATTTTGTTGTTGAGAACTAGAGTAAGTTTGGGTACATTCCAAACATTTTGTTGTTGAGAACTAGAGTAAGTTTGGGTACATTCCAAACATTTTGTTGTTGAGAACTAGATCTAGAGTAAGTTTGGGAACTTTCCAAACATTTTGTTGTTGAGAACTAGAGTAAGTTTGAGTACCATCCAAATATTTGTCGGAACGACAGTATGCCTTACGCAACTACCACGGCAGTTTGGTAAACAATGGCTATATGGTTGTACCTTGACTTGATAGCGAGGTCTGGAACTCTCAGTTTGGTAAACAATGGCTATATGGTTGTACCTTGACTTGACAGCGAGGTCTGGAACTCTCAGTTTGGTAAACAATGGCTATATGGTTGTACCTTGACTTGACAGCGAGGTCTGGAACTCTCAGTTTGGTAAACAATGGCTATATGGTTGTACCTTGACTTGACAGCGAGGTCTGGAACTCTCAGCTTCCCTTGTTGCCAAATATGTTCTAGCCTTACAGAAATCCTTTGTGTCTTGCTACTGGTAGAAATGTGTCTCTTGCTACTGGTAGAAATGTGTCTCTTGCTACTGGTAGAAATGTGTCTTGACTTTTACTATTAACTTGAGCGTTCTTATTTGGTATGCTCAGAAGCTTCGATGTTCAGAATGTTTGCAACGTTATTTCGTTTTCTAACCCCCTGTATTCAAGTTGCAAAGTGTTCCAGAAATGCAGTAATCCTGGAAAAAATGTATCGTAAAAAGTTAATTCTGTTTGATATTTAACTTTGGCGAAGCTATTGAATCACTCTCTTTGAAAGAAAAGTGACAGGCAATATAATGTGCACCCTTTTTGGGGTTGATTTTTATCATTAAAAAATGTAATCAACAAAAACTGATAAAAACGGTGAAAGAAGGTGAGATGTGTTATATTTGACTACACTTTTTGGTGACATTTGAAAAAATCAGCCAGGAAAATGATCAGTAAATTTATGTACACTGTTACAATGTTTTCTGGAGAAAGCCTTTTATACTCTCATGACATTCCATGCCCACGTTCCGTTCTTTACAACGCTAGTTTGTTTATAGCCTGTGATCAAAAATAAGATGAGCTAGCGACCGATTCTTGGTGCCCTGATGTCAAATATCATGTACAGACACGCCGTCCTTTGCTGTAGTGACGGGCCTGAACATTCCTCAAACTCTAAGTGGCATTTTCTTGCGGGGTTCTTGTTTTGTCCCTTTCTTCCAAACACATGGTGAAGTCCTCTATTCTGGATAATGCTGAATGTAGCGAGCCACAAACACAAACGCGTCTCCCTCCACACGTGCTGCTAGATTCTACTCACCCTGATCATTTCTTGTTCTGTGTTGGATTTTTCTCTGTTGGAAAACTATCACTCAGTACCATAATTACAACTGTTATATTGATATCAGTCAGCACTATATTATATTGATATCAGTCAGCACCATATTGCTATCACTCAGTACCATATTGCTATCACTCAGCACCATATTGCTATCACTCAGTACCATATTGCTATCACTCAGTACCATATTGCTATCACTCGGTACCATATATTTCCTGTAGCCAGATTCTAACAGCACACTTCCGTTAGTTTTGCCGCTACTCCAAAAATGTTTGAGCCAAATATTGTTACTTGGTGTTATAAAGAGACTGTGATATTGGCATTGTGAAGTGGCTTGTGGGGGAGGGTGACCAAAGACGTTCTGGGGGTGTTTCAAATCTGAAGTTATGTGTCTGCAGTTCCAGACGTACATATTATCATATTATGTGTCTGCAGTACCAGACGTGTCTGCAGTGCCAGACGTACATATATTATGGGTCTGCAGTTCCAGATGTACATATATTATGGGTCTGCAGTTCCAGACGTACATATATTATGGGTCTGCAGTTCCAGATGTACATATAATGTGTGAGGCGGCTTGGTGAAATCAGGCGCTTGTCAAAATATCGAAATTGGAAAAACAGGCATTTTTGCGCCAGTTTGGAAATTTTGATCGACTTTTTATTTTTTAGCGTAACCTCTTTTATGTCGTATAAAAACACATTTCACTTTTGCAGGTTACTCAACTTTGAAAATAATGCTTGTTTGTTGTATGCAGCTTTTTGCCGCAGCGTAGGTGAAAATGCCCACTTTTATTATATTGGATCGATAACAACAACAACAACATACATATATATATATATGTGTGTTTGTGGTTTCTTGAGGGAGGCATTGCGCTGCCAGGAGCGAAATGCTCGCAGCTAAAGGGATTTGAAAACAACAACAACAACAACATATACTAGCTACTGTACTGTGAAAAATGCGCCATCCGACTTCTCAAACTTCTCAAATACCGGGTTACTGATTATTTTTGTTTTTTCAGTTAAAACGTAATAAAACAACAAAAACACAGACAAATCTGCAAGGTCAGCTCCGTTTGGCCAAATTTGTTACAGACAATAATTATATATAATATATATATATCTATCTATCTTATATAATGTAATAATGAATGTGTTCCGATACGTTTGTTCATGTAGTTCTTGTATGGTATTCTGGGGTCTGTTTTCAACTGTGATCATCTCAGTGACGTCATGTCTTTGGTTATGGATGACGTGGCAGGTGGCTGCTTGCTGGTACAATGTTTTTGTACATGTACACCTACAGAGAAATATAGGGACAGGTGGCTGCTTGCTGGTACAATGTTTTTGTACATGTACATCTATGTACACCTACAGAGAAATATAGGGACAGGTGGCTGCTTGCTGGTACAATGTTTTTGTACATGTACATCTATGTACACCTACAGAGAAATATAGGGACAAGGTATTGTCACGGTCCTGTGCCAACAAATGTCCAGTCAATGCTGTAGTTAGGAAACATGTCCCCGGAGGCCGCTAGATCTAGAGTAAGTTTGG
>NW_004798355.1:84300-85308 GCF_000002075.1 Aplysia californica
TGGGATCGGATCGGGTCGGATCGGGTCCTATCGGGTCGGGGGCAATCGCCCCACTCGTCGCATGACGTTTCTTTTTGAGGCGGCGAGTCGGGCGCGATCGGTTTATGCCATGATAGCCGCTTTGCGCCCTCAATCTGGCTAGCACACCGGCCCGACCAGACCCATTCCCCCAATGGACACCCGGTATTACACTCACGTTCACATTTCTGGGTTTTTATGTGTGTGCACACGCACGTGCTGTGAGTAATGTACAATTGACAAAGATAGGGAACTTCACATAGAAACTACAGAAAAAGTGAAGTTTGTTTGGTTGCTAGGACGAATCCTTTGTTTGGTTGCTAGGACTGACTAACACTTTGTTTGGTTGCTAGGATACCGTCCTGGATCTGCTGAAGGAAGCCATGCTGTCCCGCGTGGAGACGAGTCGAGGCTTCCTGATAGACGGCTACCCCCGGGAGCTGGAGCAAGGCATGCGCTTTGAGAAGGAGGTTTGTACATCCCTGTCATTTGTCATTGTTGTACGTCGAAATTGGACGTTTTCAGGAGAGGCTAAACACTGTTTTATTTCAATCAGAACACTTTCTTTATCCAAAATGTTTAATTCATCTCGATACATTTCTATTTTAAGGAGAGCAATGAGACTATGACCAATCGATACGCCTCATAAAACTCTACGACATGCTCGATTTTCATTTTTTTAAAGAAATATTGACACACTTCACTTCTGTACCGCCCACTCTTTGGTAGCTCTACACACTTATAATTAATTAAATATTTTTTTTCTAAATGTTCAGAAACTTGACGTTTAGCCTCACGACTCGGTGACAGCTCTATTAATAATAATAAATAATAATAAATGACATTTATATAGCGCTCAACCCCGAATAAAGTACACAGGCTCTGAGCGCTTTACAATACAGTACAACATACAACAGTAACATGAAACGTTGTGTTCTGACTAAAGAAAATTATTCCAAATATTCATCTTATTAATTTCTCTCAACGTAC
>NW_004798355.1:86169-86940 GCF_000002075.1 Aplysia californica
TTTATTATCATTTAACATCAATTTGTTTTTGTTCATCCAGTTTTTCACTAAGGCAATACAATTGTTAGCACGATGGGCAAGTTCATCTAAGTTGGTCAACAATGTTGAACCATTCTCTATTCTGTGTTCTGTAGTGACCGCTGTAAGATAAGATAAGATAAGATCTTTATTGTCTAGATCCTAGCACATTGGTTTGGTGTTTCACCACGTACACGCACGCGCACGCGCACGCACACACAAACACACACACACACACACACACACACACACACACACACACACACACACACGTGTTGTGTGTTATGTGTTGTTAGTTCTGTGTCCTGTAGTAACCGCTGTGTTGTGTGTTGTGTGTTCTGTGTCCTGTAGTTACAGCTGTGTTGTGTGTTGTGTGTTGTGTGTTCTGTGTCCTGTAGTTACAGCTGTGTTGTGTGTTGTGTGTTGTGGGTTGTTTGTACTGTGTCCTGTTGTAACCGCTGTGTTGTGTGTTGTGTGTTCCCCAGCTGTCCCCCGCCAAGTTCGTGCTGTCCTTCAATGTGTCAGACGACACGATGACCAAACGGCTCCTGGGGCGCGCCCAGACCAGTGGTCGAGTGGACGACAACGAGGAGACAATTAAGAAGAGGCTGAAGACTTTCCACGACATCACCTCCCCCGTCATTGAGCATTATCAGAAGCAGGGCAAAGTCAGAATGGTCAGATGATGATAGTAATAGTAATAATGATAATTATAATAATCATGATAATAATTATAGCTTTTATAGAGCATAT
>NW_004798355.1:89793-91330 GCF_000002075.1 Aplysia californica
GAGGAAAGTTGTTATTTCAAGTTTATTAATGTTTGAATTTGTGAACTTATTTAATTTTTGCTATGAAGTAAAGGGGACATAACAAACCTTTGGCTTTGGCAGCTGTGCACTTGTGTTACCTCAGACTACAGTCTAGCATGGACGTAGCAAGACATGCACACAGCTAACAGATTTCTCCTCCTGAAGTTTTTCTTATACATGTGATATTTTTTGTACATATTTAACTCTTTACCTCAGAGGAACCCACTACGCCAGGGCCCGTTTTTGGTGCTAAATTTAAAAATGACAAAAACGTCTCTAGGTGGGTCATTAAGTCAAAACAAGTGAACCTATTTTGATAGATCTTCGTCTAATTAATCAACTCCCGGTAAAAGAGATTTGTTTTTGGCAATTGCCAAAAAGCAATTTGATGTCGAAGTGGTCGTAAAGGAATGTGCCCGAGCTGCTGCCAGTGGCTCACCAGCACAGAGGTTCCGACCGTGAGCCGCTGCCAGTGGCTCACCAGCACAGAGGTTCCGACCGTGAGCCGCTGGGAGTGGCTTGTCAGCACAGAGTTCCGACCGTGAGTGGCTCACCAACACAGAGGTTCCGACCGTGAGCCGCTGGGAGTGGCTTGTCAAAGTTAAGGAGTTAAAATAAGTACATAAGGAAATTCATACATAACGAAAAGATTTCCACGGGAAGATTGAAGAATACCGGACCACTCGTACATTATTGAGCGAGAAAATGGGGTAGGCGGGGCGAGTGGTCGGGGTGGAGGAGGGGGGAGGGGGGGTTCAGGGGGGTCTCCCCCCTGACAAAATTTTAATGAATGGATCTACCTGTCCGAGATTCTCCATTGAGAGATATTAAAAACGGGAAAATTATGAATTCCTAAGGTTGAGACATAAGCAAAGTCAGTCCGCTGGTCCGGTATTCTTCAATCTTACCGATTTCCACATCCTGCAGGTTTTGCTCTGTGTGTCCTAGACTGTAAGTAAACTGATATTAATGCTAAACCTGTGTCGTGAACAAAGATGGCCGCCGCTAAGCTTCCGTTTTGTCCTCCCCGCAGGTGGTCCGGGCAGTGGCAAAGGCACGCAGTGTGAGAAAATTGTGGAGAAGTTTGGCTTCACTCACTTGTCCTCCGGTGACCTCTTGAGGGCAGAGGTCGCGTCGGGGTCAGAGAGGGGGAAGAAGCTGACGGAGACGATGCAGAAAGGAGAGCTGGTGTCGATGGTGAGTGAGGGATGTGAGGCTGGGTGGGGTGGGGGGGATCAGAGAGGAGAGCTGGTGTCTACGGTGAGTGAGAGGAGAGCTGGTGTCTATGGTGAGTGAGAGGGGAGCTGGTGTCTATGGTGAGTGAGAGGGGAGCTGGTGTCTATGGTGAGTGAGAGGAGAGCTGGTGTCTATGGTGAGTGAGAGGGGAGCTGGTGTCTTTGGTGAGTGAGGGATGTGAGGCTGGGTGGGGTGGGGGATCAGAGAGGAGAGCTGGTGTCGATGGTGAGTGAGAGGGGAGCTGGTGTCTTTGGTGAGTGGGGGATGTGAGGCTGGGTGG
>NW_004798355.1:93533-95246 GCF_000002075.1 Aplysia californica
ATTATGACAGAATTAATTAGTCTGGCAACATGTGAATTATGACAGAAGTAATTAGTCTGGCAACATGTGAATTATGACAGAATTAATTAGTCTGGCAACATGTGAATTATGACAGAATTAATTAGTCTGGCAACATGTGAATTATGACAGAAGTAATTAGTCTGGCAACATGTGAATTATGACAGAATTAATTAGTCTTCCTATAACAAGACAGGCAGGAAAGGCATTGAAGTGCCTGTTACTTTCTGGCTATGGATCATGAATGTAGTGAACTTTTTTGGCGGTTTGCTCATTCTTCGTCTTTTCCTCTCTACCCTCTCCTCCTGTTGACTTTGTCTTCCTCCACTGCCATACAGGGCCCTCAGTGTCATTAGAACTATTAAAGAGGTATTAAAGAAGTATTTGAAAAATATTAACCCCTTCACTGCTGATAAAAATGTCCACCAACATCTGTAGGCTACTGACAAATAACGTGTTAATTCAAGGAATATTTAAACACAGAGAATAGTTTCAGAATATGCAAAATCCCAAGCTGTAACTATAGCAAATAAAACTTCTTTTTGTCAACCCGATAAAACAATATAAGTGGAGAATACAAGCCAGAACATACGTCTACTCAGCAGTGAAGAGGTTAAAGAAATATTAAAGATATATATTTAAGAAGTATTAAAGAGTTATTTGTGATGCCTCAATCTAGTTTGGATACACATGGATAGTTCAGCAGCACAACCGTACAAAGAACTCAGCAACTGACCATGTTGGATGTTTATGACACTTCTGTATCTGAACATTTCTTGTTCAACCTGAAGAGTAAACAATTAATGAATTCCAACAAGGAGACATAACTATGGCAATAAACGATAGTGAACCAAACACAGTTACTGCTCCTGTAACAAATATTACAGAGATATGTTACAGTGTTAACAAGTATTCAAAAGAAAAGTCCAGATTGTGTGTGTGTTTGTGTTTTCAGGTGAACGCGGAGAGCGACAAAGACTCGGTGTTCCTTGAGGTGGACAAGATCATCAGTGAAGCTATCGGTGAGTTCTGGGTCTGATCCACTGACTATAATAGTGTGGTGGACCAAATATTATCTGATCACTGACTATAGTGTGATAGACCAAATATTATCTGATCACTGACTATAGTGTGATAGACCAAATATTATCTGAGCACTGACTATAGTGTGATAGACCAACTACTGTCTGATCCACTGACTATAGTGTGATGGATCAACTACTGTCTGATCCACTGACTATAGTTATAGTAGACCAACTACTGTCTGATCCACTGACTATAGTGTGATAGACCAGCTACTGTCTGATCCACTGACTATAGTGTGATAGACCAACTACTGTCTGATCCACTGACTATAGTTATAGTAGACCAACTACTGTCTGATCCACTGTCTACTAATGACAATATACCTCCTTCCTGCTCTCTAGCTATGTTCTGTTGTCTGCTTTCGTCTCCACTTTCTGCCCCCACCCCTTCACCTCCTTTGCCCCCTCCTCTGGGCTCTTGACTCTTTCTGCAGCCTTTCTACTGCTACTCATTGGCTCCCTCTTACTGCAGTCTTTCTGCCACACCCCTGATCTTCTGGTAGGATAGATCTACACCTAGCCTTCTCTCTATTCAGTATAATTATTACAGGTTGATTGTTACTTTATAATTATTCCAACTACCATGGCAATGTTGTTACCGTACATCGCT
>NW_004798355.1:95593-97010 GCF_000002075.1 Aplysia californica
AACCAAACACAGTTACTGCTCCTGTAACAAATATTACAGAGATATGTTACAGTGTTAACAAGTATTCAAAAGAAAAGTCCAGATTGTGTGTGTGTTTGTGTTTTCAGGTGAACGCGGAGAGCGACAAAGACTCGGTGTTCCTTGAGGTGGACAAGATCATCAGTGAAGCTATCGGTGAGTTCTGGGTCTGATCCACTGACTATAATAGTGTGGTGGACCAAATATTATCTGATCACTGACTATAGTGTGATAGACCAAATATTATCTGATCACTGACTATAGTGTGATAGACCAAATATTATCTGAGCACTGACTATAGTGTGATAGACCAACTACTGTCTGATCCACTGACTATAGTGTGATAGACCAACTACTGTCTGATCCACTGACTATAGTTATAGTAGACCAACTACTGTCTGATCCACTGACTATAGTATGATAGACCAACTACTGTCTGATCCACTGACTATAGTTATAGTAGACCAACTACTGTCTGATCCACTGTCTACTAATGACAATATACCTCCTTCCTGCTCTCTAGCTATGTTCTGTTGTCTGCTTTCGTCTCCACTTTCTGCCCCCACCCCTTCACCTCCTTTGCCCCCTCCTCTGGGCTCTTGACTCTTTCTGCAGCCTTTCTACTGCTACTCATTGGCTCCCTCTTACTGCAGTCTTTCTGCCACACCCCTGATCTTCTGGTAGGATAGATCTACACCTAGCCTTCTCTCTATTCAGTATAATTATTACAGGTTGATTGTTACTTTATAATTATTCCAACTACCATGGCAATGTTGTTACCGTACATCGCTGAGATGACTAACTGCTATTTTTAAATCCCCAGCTACAAGCAAGGCCTTAAAGGAAGCTAAGATTGTTTTTGTCATTGGTAAGTGCGGCGAGAACTGGTTTGTCTGAAGGAGTTCATGTTGATTAGCTTCTATGATTTAATCGCTTATCTTCCAAAGATAATGGAACCTGTTCGTTGGCTTTTGTTGTTGTTGATTGTTTGAGTACTTGGGTATAGTATGGAAGCATTTTCCTAAATCGGGGTGGAATGTCCAGGTATGTACTTTCCTCCCGTAATCGTATTGTCTCAGGGAAGGTCATCTGGGCTCTATCGCATAAAGCTGAAATTTTAGCTGCTGAAATAATTGTTAGATTGGAGGACTAGAAGTGTTGCATCTTTTAGTTTATTTTTCGGAAGAGTTTTACGGCACCTACAACATCAATAATTTTGTCACATAAGTGCCGAAGGCAAATGTAACTGGAGAGTAACATACACAAAGGAAAGAAGTTGGAGAGATAAGGACGATAGATGTTTGATAGGACAGGAGGAGAGATAAGGACGATAGATGTTTGATAGGACAGGAGGAGAGATAAGGACGATAGATGTTTGATAGGACAGGAGGAGAGATAA
>NW_004798355.1:99683-102635 GCF_000002075.1 Aplysia californica
AACCCCCCAAATGTCAGAACATGTCGTGACCTTGAGAACTGTGTGTCCCTACAGGCGGCCCCGGCAGTGGGAAGGGCACCCAGTGTGCCAACATGGTCAAGGACTACGGCTTCTGCCATCTGTCCTCCGGTGACCTCCTCAGGGACGAGGTCAAGTCGGGGTCAGAGAGAGGTCAGCGGCTCAACGCCATCATGGAGAAAGGAGAACTGGTTCCTCTGGTACGTACGATCCCATATAGCACTTCACTAGTACGTACGATCCCATATAGCACATCACTAGTACATACAGTCCCATATAGCACCTCAATGGTACATACAGTCCCATATAGCACCTCATTGGTACACACAGTCCCATATAGCACCTCAATGGTACGTACATCCCATATAGCACTTCACGAGTAAGGACAGTCCCATATAGCACCCCACTGGTACGTACATCCCATATAGCACTTCACGAGTAAAGACAGTCCCATATAGCACCCCACTGGTACGTACAGTCCCATATCGGCCACGAGAGCCTTCGCCCCACCATTGGCCTGACTTGTGTAGCACAGTTTAGACCGATATAAAAAAAAGCACGTATAAGTTGTGTTTTTTGCAATCTCAAGGTAATCTCTTTTCCAGGACGAGGTGCTGGGCCTGCTGCGAGATGCTATCGTGGCCAACCTGACAACGACCAAATGTTTCCTCATCGACGGCTACCCTCGGGAACTAGACCAGGGCGTCCGCTTTGAGAACGAGGTGAGCTTATCGTGCAGTAAGCTTCACATGTCGCGACCTCAGTGCTCTCTTGTCCTATCTCCATTTTTTTAAAATATGTAAAATGTGACTTTTTCTTAAGCTCACTCTTTGTTATTATCTTGGGAGTATAACTGACAGAGAGGGAGGGACGGTTGCTGAAATAAAGTCCTGCATTGGAAAAGCACAGGCTGCTTTCATATCTTTGGATAGGATTTGGAAGACCAGAGATATCTCACTTCGAACAAAGCTGAGGATTTTCATTTCAAATGTGAAGTCGGTCCTGTTGTATGGATATGAGACTTGGAATGCATCACAGACTTGCGTAAAGAGGATCCAGGTTTTCTTGAACAAGTGCCTTAGAAAGTTACTGAGGATCAGATGGACAGACAGGGTCACCAATGTGGAAGTGTTAAAGAAAACAAAACAGATCCCAGTCAGAGATGAGGTAGGAAGAAGGCGGAGGCGATGGATTGGACATACTCTCAGGAAGTCAAGCAGCTGCACAACAAAGAAAGAAAGTGTTAGATTGGAACCCACAGGGGAACAGATCAAGGGGAAGACCACGTGGAACCTGGAGCAGAGTCACAGAAATTGATGTACAGAAAAGTGGGAAGACGTGGAATAACATCAAGAGGCTAGTCCAGGATAGAGAAAGGTGGAAGGTGTTTGTCCGTGGCCTATACCCTGGTGCAGGGTGAGAAAGGCAATGATGACTCTTTGTTAGGAACTGTTTTCACTGTTAGTAAAAATGGAGATAGGACAAGAAAGCACTGAGGTTTCGATTTCTGCAACACTGGACAGAAGTAGAGCGGAGCAATTAGCCAGTCTATGATCTAGTAGTAGTATAGGGTTTTACGGCGCTCGCAACTGCTAAGGTCATATGAGCGCGCGTCTATGATCTAGTAGTAGTAGTAGTAGAGGGTTTTACGGCGCTCGCAACTGCTACGGTCATATGAGCGCGCGTCTATGATCTATTGGAATATGAATACTGCAAGGAAAAAAACAGCACACGTCTTTTGGTGACTTTGAGAAATTCTGGTTTTATTGTTTGGAATTTCTCTTCTTCAATTTTCAAAAGGATGTAAACATTTGTCCCTTTGTTGTAATATGTTATATTTTTTTATGATATCCAGATCGTGCAATGCTCCTACGTCCTGTTTTTTGTGAAGTGAATAGAGCTTGCTACTGAGTGAAGATATGCAAATAGAGCTTGCCACTGAGTGAAGATATGCAAATAGAGCTTGCCACTGAGTGAAGATATGCATATAGAGCTTGCTACTGATTGAAGATATGCAAATAGAGCTTGCCACTGAGTGAAGATATGCACTATGTACACATGAGGATTTATTATTGTTCTCTATGGGGTGGAAATCAGGCCAGGCTCTCCTTCATCTTTGGACGTGTAGAGTTATTGTTATCATCTTAAAGCTTGTTCATTTGTTTGGCTTTGGAGGAAAAAATATCCATCCATTTATCATGAATACAAGTCGAGATATTTGCGAATAAAGGAGGTGGGGGTCGCCTGGTTTCAGAGGTAAAGTTAGTGAGGAAATGGCCACCAAAGATTGATTTATTCCTTAGCTTGAGAGTCCGTGGAAATAGAAAATTTACATTTTTTGTGCCTTTAATCAACTTTTTTCAATAAAATCCCTACAGAAATGTGCACATTAATGGGCATGAAGTAAAACAAAAATTGGATAAAAATTCACAAATGTATGGAAAAATCCCAGTTTCTTCACTTTGATTATTTTGACGAGCGCCTGATTTCACCATGCCGCCTCCCATTTATTCTGATCCCCAGATCGTGCAATGCTCGTACGTCGTGTTCTTTGACGTGTCAGACGTGACGATGACCGCGCGCCTCCTGGAGCGAGGAAAGAGCAGCGGGCGCGTGGACGACAACGAGGCGACCATCAAGAAACGTCTCAACACCTTCCACAACCAGACCCGGCCGGTCATTGACTACTACAAGGGTCAGGGCAAGGTGCAGCAGGTGAGAAACTCTCGTGGGTCTGTGACTTTACTTAGTCTCACAGTTCTGTGACTTTACTTCGTCTCACAGTTCTGTGACTTTACTTCGTCTCTCAGTTCTGTGACTTTACTTAGTCTCACAGTTCTGTGACTTTACTTAGTCTCTTGGTTCTGTGACTTTACTTAGTCTCTTGGTTCTGTGACTTTACTTAGTCTCTTGGTTCTGTGACTTTACTTAGTC
>NW_004798355.1:103311-104876 GCF_000002075.1 Aplysia californica
AGAGAGAGAGAATGTTTTACAGAACGGGTTGTCCCAGCACGTGAGACATGTATTTACTAATGTCCTGTCTTGTTGTGTGTATGCGTGAGTGCACCTAACCTTTGTAACATCCACTGCCATTGTTAACGACCAGGACAAATTTCTCCTGCGAGATGAATAAAGATTGTCATAGCCATTGTCATCCTTAGGATGTCGCGGGGAGGTGCAGGTTTCGGTCCTGAGCTAGGTGTGTAGCGTCTGTGATAGATATCTTATGTTGTTCCAGGACCTTTTTAACCCCATCCAGCCAGATCTTTCTTGGTCTTCCTCTTGATTTCAAGCCGGATTCTCGGGTGTTGTAAGCTCTAGCCGCTAGTTGTTTCTGGTGCATTCTGGTTAGATGTCCAAACCATTTGACTCTTTGACGCTTTATGAGTTTGATTACTGGTGGTGTTCCGGTTAGTTAGACCTCCTTTTTTGTCTTGTTCTTTATCTTTGTCCGGCGAACAGGCGTGTGTGGTGTGTGGAGTCCAGAACTGGACTGATGGCGGTAGAACACGAAGTAAACACAGGAAATCATGAAATAATGGAAAGATGGAAAGATGCGAGTCTGCTCAGAGCAAAGCAGACTTTATTCTTTTGTTGTAACGGTACGACATGACATGAGGGAAGAAAGTAGGTCAGTAGAAAACAAAAGCTTTCGATCTATGGGTCATTTGTTCAATCAATGGATTTCCATTACAAGACACTGAGTAGGATTACGTCCTGTAGTTACCCCACAGTGTAGGGTTTTGTTACGGTCATGATGTAGGATTTACCAATGGCATATTCTACTCTAGGTAATTAATATGACTCTTACATGGTCAAGCAGTTAGGTAGTTCCCCATCACGCACAGGGGACGCGAGTTTATATCCCGTGGGGTGGGGGGGGGGGGATTTTTATCGAGTATCTCGATCTTTTGCTTGAATGTTGTATCCCTGTCAGCCTGGGTTGGCCATGGCAAATTCAGGGTTGAAGTCTTCCTTCTAAATTATCTAAATTGTGTTAATTAGGGTGTAAAATGACCTACTGTTTGTTGGCTTGACCTCAGGGTAGCCATCTGTAGCTTGTTAGTCTGTCGTGTGACAGGAGCTACAGCATCAGTTGTTTTCTTCCGGTATGTAGAGTGGGTGGTTAGAGGGTGCTACAAGTTGGCGTTTTTCTTTACTTTCCCTTTTGTGATTTTTGTCTAAAAGTTTTTACCTTTTCCCTGCACCAAATGACCGTGGTGTGTCAATGTGTGACCGCGGTGTGTCAATGTATGACCAGAGTGTGTCAATGTATGACCGGAGTATGTCAATGTATGACGTGGTGTGTCAATGTATGACCGGACTGTGTCAATGTATGACGTGGTGTGTCAATGTATGACCGGAGTGTGTCAATGTATGACCGGAGTGTGTCAATGTATGACCGGAGTGTGTCAATGTATGACCGTGGTGTGTCAATGTATGACCGGAGTGTGTCAATGTATGACCGTGGTGTGTCAATGTATGACCGTGGTGTGTCAATGTATGACCGGAGTGTGTCAATGTATGACCGGAGTGTG
>NW_004798355.1:106617-107866 GCF_000002075.1 Aplysia californica
TATATATATATTACACAGTATATATCCTAAGGGGAAAAAAAGAAGTGTCATGCTGACAAGTATGGCTTTTGTTTTTCTGAACTGGAGGGATCCGAAAGATTTTTTTCGACTTTTAAAGGGGAAAATATCCGGTCACAGTTTTGATTTCGTTCTCACCATTTTTGGTCAATAGTACAGAGACAAAGGTCATACTTTCTCAAGGTCAGACATAATGATTATGCCGATTGAATACCTTGTACATACTTTGTGTTACTTTTTTTGGTTTGGTTTGAGTGAAGAGGAAGACGTTGACCCAGTAATGATCATTTTGTGGTAAGAAAGAGCAAGATCAGTAGACAGAAATGGGGACATTTGTAGCTTGTGTTTTGAGATAGCTAGATTCAACAGTTACCACGTTTCAAATGCTGAAGTACGAAAGAGAGTCACCAACGCAGTGGGGCAGTACGAAGATCTACTGACCACAGTGAAGAGACGAAAACTAGAATGGTATGGGCATGTCACAAGATCCACAGGACTTGCCAAAACAATCCTGCAAGGAACCATACAAGAAAAGAGAAAGAGACGAAGACAGAGAAGGAGATGGGAGGACAACATTACAGAGTGGACAGGAAAGACGATGGGTGACAATCTGAGGAGAGCAGAGGACAAAAATAGATGGCAAGAGCTGGTTTTCCAATGCAGTGGTGCCCCAACGGTTGCCCCAACCACGGGATAGAAGAAGAAGATTCAACAGGAGGGAGGCTTGTATTGAGGAGATCATTGTGAAGAAAAAAATGTGATTGGGAAAGCAGAAAAATAAAAGCTTTGGTACCCAGTATGCTATAAATCATGATCCACTGAGTGAATGTCTTTTCCATCGAGTCGTCTACATGACAGACGATGTTTGAGGCCCTGTTGCTTTGGTACCCAGTATGCTATGAATCATGATCCACTGAGTGATAGTCTTTTCCATCGAGTCGTCTACATGACGGATGATGTTTGGGGCCCTGTTGCTTTTGTTCCAGGACCAAAAATCGTCTCCAGTTCCACAAAGAGTACAACGGTGTACAACAGTGACCAAGTGTTTGGTTTTGGTTTAGCTTGAGTTTTTCTCTCCACTCCGACTTGGTGTGAACACTGACAGAAATGGCTGTACTTGGTGTGAACACTGACAGAAATGGCTGTACTTGGAGTGAACACTGACAGAAATGGCTGTACTTGGTGTGAACACTGACAGAAATGGCTGTACTTGGTGTGAACACTGACAGAA
>NW_004798355.1:109511-114618 GCF_000002075.1 Aplysia californica
ACATAAGTTTTACAGTTACATACATAAGTTTACAGTACCATACATAATTTACAGTACCATACACATAAGTTTACAGTAACATACATAATTTACAGTACCATACATAAGTTTACAGTTACATACATAAGTTTTACAGTTACATACATAAGTTTACAGTACCATACATAAGTTTACAGTACCATACATAATTTACAGTACCATACATAAGTTTACAGTTACATACATAAGTTTTACAGTTACATACATAAGTTTACAGTACCATACATAATTTACAGTACCATACACATAAGTTTACAGTAACATACATAATTTACAGTACCATACACACAAGTTTACAGTAACATACATAAGTTTACAGTTACATACATAAGTTTACCATACATAAGTTTACAGTACCATACACATAAGTTTACAGTAACATACATAAGTTTACAGTAACATACATAAGTTTACCATACATAAGTTTACAGATACATACATAAGTTTACAGTAACATACATAAGTTTACAGTATGAAGATCCTGCTATGAGTGGGAGAACTGTTGTTGATAAGCTGAAGCTTGGTATGGTTTAAACCATCATATTGTATCTGCCTGTCTGAAACCATCATATTGTATCTGCCTGTCTGAAACCATCATATTGTATCTGCCTGTCTGGTCAAACAATTGTTGAGCTATTTTTTTACTCTAAAAGAAGCAGGCTCTACTAAAGAGCTAGGGGGAATGTAAGTGGACTGAAATGTTAATTGTGTTATTTATACTCAGAATAGAAGACTTGTCATTCATGAAACAAACAGCCCCTGCTTCCAACAGAAACGTTTTGAGAGTAAAATATAACTTGGGGTAGGATCCTAGTCATACATGTAGTGATCTCAAAAGATATTTTCAGTCCAATTTCTGATCAAGTCTGGGCCAACTAGAATAAAAGATAATAACTTAGAATAAAAGATAATAACATAGAATAAAAGATAATAACTTAGAATAAAAGATAATAACTTAGAATAAAAGATAATAACTTAGATTTCATTTTGAGGAGCATGTTTATTTACTTCTATGAAAGGCTAACCTTGTTTTTCGTTACTGGTGAGTCACACATGGATAACTTGATTTGATTTGATTTATTTCTTATACATGTATTCAAATTGTTGCCTTTTCCCCAAAGTTACTCACACAATACTGTAAGCCATTTCTCTTGTCAAAGTGAGAATTTAACTGTAATACGATACTAACATAATACTGTAAACCATTTCTCTTGTCAAAGTGAGAATTGAACTGTAATATAATATCGTACCCATGATGATTTCCTTCAATCAAGTTGATATTAACTCAAAGATCTGCCGTAGCTCTGGGATTTTCTCTTTTTCTCCTGCACTTATTTGTTCACCAGGTTGGGAACGTGGCAGACAGTGCCCCGCCCATGGCCCGCCCATGGCCCCCTTCTCTTCCTCTTTGTGCCTTTTTACTTGACGTTGTGTTGTCCACGGCAAACTGTTTCCCTGTTCTCACACCCGGGACAAAACATCTTTCCGGAGAGAGAAACAAACCTGTTTAATTCTTGTAACAATTGTACGTGTTTTGTGTATCTTCTCTTACTTTGTTCAACATTTGTAGTTTACATTTGGACAAAACGTCTCTCAAGCACATACAACTGTTGCCACACATTTGGAAGCTGCAAGAAAATCAAATAAAAAAGTTTTGTCTCAGTACATCTGAACTGTTGGTCCGTGGTACCATGTTTTGTTTGTGTTTTGTACAGTTCCGCTGGACTGAGGACAAACTGAGGACAAACTGAGGACAAACTGAGGACAAACTGAGGACAAACTGAGGACAAACTGAGGACAAACTGAGGAGAAAACTAGGGACACATTGCTAGAGCTCGTTCACAAGGTCTGACCACGGTTAAAACGAGATAAAGACAAATCGCTCTGTTTAATCTCTCTGGGTCTTTGCAGACGGGTCGAAAAGTTCAGCGACCAACGGAATCGAAAAGCCCTTTCATAAAAGTCTCTGAGGTTCCCGCGTGTTTTCTTTGATGGAAGCCTACAGCAGGTAAAAAGATCATAGGGAATTTACAGCATACACCTACAACATTTTAAAAGTTGACATATTTTCCTCAACACCACTCTTTAACGTACGCCAAAGAAACACGATTCAAGAGATGGGGTGAGTATTTTTTAGACTCACGTGGAGCACGAGGAGATGTATAGACAAGCTTACACTGAAATGTGGGGGCAGGGCGGTGTCGCTGTCTCAAAATGAGTAATTTGTAGGCAAGGCTACTGTAAGTCATTTGTTGTAGTGATCCTGTGTATGCATCCAAAGAGCAGTTTTTAATGAAGGCCCCAAAGAGAAAAAGGTTTTTATTGCTGGGTCAAGATTAAAAAAAAAAAAATTTTAGTTTGGTCGCTGGCCGGCAGAAGTGCCACGTACAATTCCGTGGCCATAGGTCAATTCCTCGATGAGCTACAGTTTTTGTTAACGCAGACAGACAAAAAAGTACAAGCTATAAATAGAGTGTTCCCTATGTGTCAACTGTCATTAGTGTCAGTCAATCTATTACAGGAATTACTACTCACATCACACATTTGGACAATCTGTCTACTGCCTGTCTATTTCTCTCTCCCCCTCTCCCCCTCTCTCCCTCTCTCCCCCTCTCTCCACTGACCTGACCTGCATTAATTGATGTATTCCCCAACTTCTTCCAGACTTCATCTCCTTCCAACTCCTCACCTCCCTTTCTGCTGGTCCTGGCAAAAGCCAAACTTATCAACCATTACTGCATCTCCTTGATTGATGTTGAAAAACACGGCTGGCCTATTCAATTCTGCATTGTTTCTATGGTCTTTTCTCTGAGATGAAATGTTTACAACTAGATCATAAGTGAGGCATCATGGTAAAATGAGGCGCTCGTCAAAATAACGAAATTGAAGAAACCCGCATTGTTTTGTTGCTTTGGAATTTTTATTGAATTTTTTTGTTTTGTTTTGTGTTTTGGCTCAACGCCTTTCATGTCTGTTTAAAAACACATTTGTTGTGGCTTTCACTAAAGAATGGTGATTAAAGGCACATACATGGTACAGTTTCAATTTCCAAAGACTTTCAAGTTTTTGAAATCTTCAAACTTTGGCGGCCATTTTTTCACTTTTCTTGAAGAAGAAACCAGAAATAGAAGAATTCTAATAGTTGGTCTGTCAATTCTAATAGTTGGTCTGTCAATTCTAAAAGTTGGTCTGTCAATTCTAATAGTTGGTCTGTCAATTCTAAAAGTTGGTCTGTCAATTCTAATAGTTGGTCTGTCAATTCTAATAGTTGGTCTGTCAATTCTAAATATTAGGTCTGTCAATGTCTGACGATGACCAATGCTTCTGCAGAGGAGAATGTATTTGGGAAAAGAGAAAAAATAGAAAATTTAGGATTACAATGTTTTGTGGCTTCTGCTGTGACCAGAAGTAAGATGGAAAAAATCTGTTTGTTACCTCGGCTCTCGTGGCTATCATAACGTCAAATATGTATCGCTGTATCGGTCCCAAGTGCTACCTCTTCTCTCGAATACTCTATTTCTGATCTGGCATCTAATATGGAGTTTTTAAGCACAATTTAAGGGGGCTATCCCGAAAAATGCTGTTTTGAGAAAATGGAAGGTAAAGTTTTTGCACCTTGTTCAGTTTCTTTAAAAGACAAGGAGAGTTTTCTCTATAACCAAACAAATATACACATCAATAAAACCAAACTTCTGCTATAGGTAGGGCAATGCCCACTTTTGGTGTAAGACACGATTTTTGGAAACCCCTGAAATCTGGGTGAGCCCGCTTGTCCTTAAAAGCGACCATATAAAAATATCTGAATGCATGTACACGCCTTTACCACATTTAACATCATGAATGGACATAGCCTGCTATTTCATCAAAGTAGGATCAGATTCAGAAAGAAAAACACATAAGTTCCTCGTCTTAGTTATAAAAAGATTTAGAAAGAACAGCTAAAGTTTTCTATAAAATACGAACATATTTTATCAAATTGTTAGGCGTACTGAGAAAATAAATTACTTCTGGGATTTTGGCCCCATGGACATGATAGAGACTTCACATTTATGGCTAGAGACTTCCCATTTATGGCTAGAGACTTCCCATTTATGGCTAGAGACTTCCCATTTATGGCCAGAGACTTCCCATTTATGGCCAGCCATTGTACGGTTTATTAGTATGGAATGATGTACGGCATGTTGAACTTGAAGAAAATGGCATCAGTTGAAAATCTACAAATTTGACCCCGGTGTCAGTTTTCAGCCAATTCTCCGTTCAGAAATTGCGAGAAGTAGAATCTAGATCATAGATGTAACTCATTTTGTCAGCACGCCTCACAAACGTCTGATGATGGAATTTTCCATTGTTTCCCCTTTCCCTGCAATCTTTGAGTCCAGAGGGCGTTACCTCCCCAATGTTTTCTTCCCGTCAACTTCTCTCTCACAAATACACGACTTGAAATTAAACATTTTGAAGATATTATACTTCTATTTCTGTGATCTTTTCAAATGTTTGTATCTTTTCAATAATGGTTGGTTGTACTAACGTATGTACCCTTCTCCTGTTGATTAAAATAAATTGTGAATATTTACAGACATGTTCTACGGATTACAGCTTTACTCAATTTACATTTGTTTTAAAAGTGTTTGAGACTTGTGTATGGCATTTTGCGCCTGGATCTTAACTCACTTGACTTGAGCCTATTCCCGTGTATTTACGGGACTTCTTGCTGGCCCTCTGTTCTTTCCCCGTGTATTTACGAGACATCTTGCTGGCCCTCTGTCCTATCCCCGTGTATTTACGGGACATCTTGCTGGCCCTCTGTCCTATCCCCGTGTATTTACGGGACATCTTGCTGGCCCTCTGTCCTATCCCCGTGTATTTACGGGACATCTTGCTGGCCCTCTGTCCTATCCCCGTGTATTTACGACGGGGTGAGCTTTGTCAATGGATATCACCTGTGTTTTTCTGTTACAAGCTGTGGGGAAGCAGCAAGCCAACAGTTGACCCACTAGTTTCCTTTGGGGCTGTACAAATATGATCTTACACCTTTTTGGGGACTTTTTGATTCCCCTCCACCCCCCCC
>NW_004798355.1:114718-116013 GCF_000002075.1 Aplysia californica
CCCCCCTCCCCCTCCCTCCAATCCTGTAATATTACATATTATTGTTCACTTAGATCTATATAATAATATTACACTTATATTGCGCAAATCCTTGTTTCAATCCCTTTTCTATGCGCTTTACATAATATTCATGAAAAACATGCGTACTCACATATATATGCACATAATAATATATGCAGTTTTACATTCACTAAAAAATAACTGAGTTAATCATTCAAGCAAAATATTGCATCGGCCTGCACTCTTTTTTACTTATATATAAAAGGAAAAAAAACGAGACTCGAGTCAATTTCAAAAGCGCCTTAATTACAAAAAACAACAACGTAATTCTAATAAATAAAGTCAACACCTCAGGACCGAAAAAAAAAGTGTTGACTTTGAGCAAGGTTGACTTCATCCATTGTACGACTGGCCATTGAAAATTGAAGATGACAGCTACAAGATTACAAAGTACCCGGTAACAAAATCTTAGCTCAATTTTAGTGAGTATAATTCTGAAGTTGTCACCAAAACAAGAGTTAATGGGTGAACAAAGTAATTGGAGGTGTGTACACCACTAGCTCAGGACCTAAATATCTCTTCTTTAATGAAGTCATCTTGGGATTTAGCCCCAAATTATTGACTTTACGCAAGGTTAACATGACTCAAGCGGTTGACTGTATCAGATATACAATTACTTAAACAAAGAATCTAAGAAACGGGACCACAGTGAGGTGTTGACTGCAGGCAAGAGTTGACTTTATCAGGATTTCACTTTTATTACTGATCATTATGCTGAAAACTAACAGTGAGATTAGTTATTATCGACAAAGGCAATGTTCATCATTATGTCGAAAATATTTTTAAAAACATGGGCGTCTGCTGAGCTGTCTTCCAAATCTGGGTCCTGTTCCAACTTCCTGCTCTGTCTCCTCTTCTTCCTCCACCTCCATTTCTTCCTCCGTCCTCTGTAAAGCCAAAGCCCTGCTGTCTACTGGAAAATACTTCCCTCATCCCGTGTGGCCTGTCCACACTCTTTGGCCTATGCAGCCTTTCTTGACCAAGGCCACCCAATTTTTTCCTTGTTATTTTTTCATCTCACAAAAGTAGAATACAGTCCGTGCCGGCTTTAAGCACGCCGGCCTTAAGCACGTTTCGGACTCAAGCACGCCAAACGGCTCTTACCGAATTTTTGCTATATAAATCACACGCCTTTAAACAAGGTAACTTCGGCTTCAAGCACGCTTCATTCACAAGACAGTCAATATTTTCATGATGACCCATCGAAGTTCGAACACAGTCTACACCGCAGCAGT
>NW_004798355.1:117178-120341 GCF_000002075.1 Aplysia californica
GGGTTTTACGGCGCTCGCAACTGCATAAGGTCATATGAGCGCCAGAAGATTAGAGGTGTTACAAGAGAGTAACAAACATAAAAAAGAAGGAGGAGAGATCAGGATGATAGATGTTTGATAGGAAAGAAGAAGCAAACCATAGCAGAGCATGCGCCAACCAGCCACTAGGCAGGGTTGAAGCCCACCTCCTAAATGATCTAAGTTGTGCTGATGGGGGCGTACAAGACATCAACAAGTTTTTTTTTTTTTAATGTGTATTGAGGATGGAATACAGCAAAGACAAAACAAAAACAAAAAAAAAATTTTAAAAAACAACAAATTGGTCAACAACACAGAGCAAAGTGACATATTCTATATTGTTTTGTCTGTGTCGATCACATGTCATCATTTACATAACAAAAGTAGACATTACGGCAATTATGTCCAAATAATGGAGGAGAACCAGAAAAAAAGCATTATTGATCAATTACTTCGTAAAAACAAGAAACAAACCCACACACTCAGCTCTTGGAGTTTTTCCACACACAGAACCATTTCAATATGTATGCACCAACACACAGAACCATTTCAATATATATGCACCAACACACAGAACCATTTCAATATATATGCACCAACACACAGAACCATTTCAATATATATGCACCAACACACAGAAAAATACAACAACAAAAAAAAAGGAAATGTCATATGTTCGCTTACACAGACACACATGCACACACGCACACGCGCACACACACACACACACACACACGCAAATACGCACACACACACACATGCAAATACACAACACACACGCACACACAGCGGACTGATAGAACTTTTTGCTCTTCACCAAATTCCACATCAAATATCAATGCTGAATCAACATAATTGCACAATTGGAATAATAAAGAGCAAAACAAATAATTCATAAATGTGCAACACAAATTCATCTCTTTCACAATTCCAAAACACAACTGCACAAGACAAACTCAAATCTCAGTTGCACAAGACAAACTCAAATCTCAGTTGCACAAGACAAACTCAAATCTCAATCTTCAATCTTCAGTAACACAGACAGATAACAGCGGTTGGCTTTCTAAACACACACAAAAAAATCCTGAACTTTACAGTACAGACCCTGTGAAAACGTAAACGTGCGAGCGAGGGTTCCAAACTTACGGCTGATAAAGTGTAATACATCTGGGATCAAGATTGCCTTTATAGAAAGAGAAACAGGTTCCCAACTACTGGCCTCAAGTCGGGCATAACTGGACAAACTTATCATTTTAGTTTAAGTAAGAGTTTTACGGCACTTGCAACACAATAAGGTCATATAGGTGCCGAAGATTGGAGGTGTTACAAGAGCGTTACAAACACAAAAAAAGGAGGAGGAGAGATCAGAACGATAGATTTTTGATAGGAAAGAAGGAGCAAACAACCCTAGAGCACCCGCCAACCACCCACGAGACAGGGGAGACAGTAGGAAACACTCGACAGCTTCTCCTCCCACTCGGTGCAGTGACGAGCCCAGCGACCACGCGACCAATCAGCCCTTTCAACTATCACAAAACTCAAGAAACAACAAGATATGCAGAGAGTAAAACATCAAACTAAATCCTTCAACTTTTATACAGGTTGAAAAAACAAAACTTTAGAAAGCAACCATTTCCCAGGAAACAAGGAAAACTTGTAATAGAATACAGTTTCAATCTGTCAAGGCTGTCATGTGATCGCAACATTGGGCCACCTCCCAGCCACACAAGACTTCTCTCCCCTAGCTCCCTCACGCTCCCCTTCTGCCCACACAACTCTTTTAGTTTTAGCAAGAGTTTTACGGCACTTGCAACACAATAAGGTCATATAAGTGCCGAAGATTACAGGTGTTACAAGAGAGTAACAAACACAAAAAAGAAGGAGGAGAGATAATGACGATAGATGTTTGATAGGAAAGAAGAAGCATCCACACCAGAGCACCCGCCAACCACCCACTGGTAGCAATTTGCGAGATACCGCTCATCACATTGCGACCTCAGTGCTTTCTTGTCCTGTCTCCATTTTTATTAACAGTGAAAACAGTTCATAACAAAGAGTGAGCCTTAAGAAGAAGTCACACTTTCACTGCTTACAAAATGGAGATATGACAAGAAAGCAGCCAGGTCGCGATACAATGCTTGAGTCAATACTTCAAGGTCATGCACACACCTAATTGTTCTCAACATACACACATACAAGGTGGGCTATTCAGCAAATATCAACTTGTACCTGGCAGAACCACCCACAATGACTACCACTCACACATTCTGTCAATCATTACGGGCCTCCTACCTGGCAGAACCACTCACACATTCCGTCAATCACTACGTGCCTAGTACCTGGCAGAACCACTCACACATTCCGTCAATCACTACGTGCCTAGTACCTGGCACAACCACTCACACATTCCGTCAATCATTACGTGCCTAGTACCTGGCACAACCACTCACACATTCCGTCAATCATTACGTGCCTCCTACCTGGCAGACGCCCACAGAAGCAGACGAGTTGCATGCAGGCACAGCCTCAGACAACACACACAGCAAAGTTATTACCTGTGAATTTACAAGATTTGGGTACCGTGACCACACAGACCTAAGTGTGCACCGGATCTGAACACCCACCCTGCGTCTTGTCTTACAGTGGGGTACATTTGTTTGTTTTAGTAGAGGTTTTACGGCGCTCGCAACTGCATGAGGTCATTTGAGCGCCTAGGGGTGGATGTCAACAGAGAAGTCTTTACAGGGAATCAGGCTTACTCTGCTCACCTCTTCACATCGCACTCACCAACAAAGACAATGACAATCCAGAACCACCCACACTGACTACCACTTCCACATTCAGTCAATCATTACGTGCCTAGAACCTGGCAGAACCACTCACACATTCAGTCAATCCTTACGTGCCTCTGTGTTTTGTCTTCCTCGTATACTTCCTACTCCTTCCCGACTAGTTGGATATTGCCAGCGAATAAAATGTCGACGACAAAATGTACGATACCTGAATGAAAGAAAAGGAAAAAAAGACTGCCAATTTGGGCAACATTCATATTACCGTAAGTTCTGATCAAACAGAACAAAGAGAGAAAAACAAAAACAAACATGGGATTGTCAACACACTCCTCTGTATCATTTGCCATATATAT
>NW_004798355.1:121366-127576 GCF_000002075.1 Aplysia californica
CCAAAGATTCTCTACATAACGAGCCTTCAAGCACAAGGGGCTATCCCGAAAAATGCTGTTTTGAGAAGTTTTTGCCCTTTGTTCAGTTTCTTTCAAAGACAACGAGAGTTTTCTCCAAAACCAAACAAATATACACACCAATGAAACCAAAATTCTCCTATGGGTAGGGTGATGCCCATTTTTGGTGCAGGTCAAGATTTCTGGAAACCCCCGAAATCTGTGTTAGCCCACTTGTGGTTAAAAGCGACCAATAAGATCCTAGAAGAGCTGGAAATGAGAGGTGTTTCAAGAGAGTAACATACCCAGACAAGGGAGGAGGAAAAACAACGACAATAAATGTTGGAGAGGAAAGAAGGAGCAAACCACACAAGAGCATCTACCAACCACCCACACCCACACCCACACCCACACGTTCAAAAACTACGGGTAGGTTAGAGATGAGGAACAAAGGCCCCGCTGTTCTGACCCGATGCACACACAGGGGAGAGATTCCACACACTCATAGATCAAACAGCGGCGTGCAAAAAAGCCGTAACAACGGTACACGAGAGGATCCAGTGACTTCATCGTGCGCCGACAACTGTAACACTTACTCACACACTTCTGGCTGAAAACATCAATAAACTTCTTCTATCTCTGTTCCCGCCTCACAAGATCCAGTAGCGCAGAAAGAGCAGGAACAAGACGACTACCACAACAACAGCGCCGATCTTGGCGTAGGAAGACCGCAGGTTCAGATACTTGGCATCTTTTTTGTACTTCTGGGCTTGGGTCGACAAATTGCTGGCTTTGGTGTCCAATACTGAACAATTTAGAATAAAAAAACATGTATAAATAAATAAGAACAGTTGATAATAACTACAGAAATATTTAGGGAAATCCATCCCATGGCGTCAGAGGTTCAGCAGTAAGGCTGCCCAGCTTGCAACCGAAAAGTTGTGGGTTCGAATCCTGTCAGGGGCTCGATGTTGCAGTCTTGGGATAGGCACTTCCCCCAGGTAGGAATTTTCCTCACTTGCCCCAGGTAGGAATTTTCCTCACTTCCCCCAGGTAGGAATTTTCCTCCCTTCCCCCAGGTAGGAATTTTCCTCCCTTCCCCCAGGTAGGAATTTTCCTCACTTGCCCCAGGTAGGAATTTTCCTCACTTGCCCCAGGTAGGAATTTTCCTCACTTGTCCCAGGTAGGAATTTTCCTCACTTGCCCCAGGTAGGAATTTTCCTCACTTCCCCCAGGTAGGAATTTTCCTCACTTCCCCCAGGTAGGAATTTTCCTCACTTCCCTCAGGTAGGAAAAGGAACCGGGCTATAAATAGTTTGGGGACTTCCAAAGCTCGAGAGCCCCCGGAAACTGCAAATTTACGGTTCTTTGTGCCTTTCATCAACGTTTTACAGTAAAATACACACACAAATGGTGTTTTGAAATGGACAAAAAACGGGTTGAGCAAAAAAAAAAATCTTTTAAAAAATGAATAAATAAATAATGAATAAATATATCAATAAATAAAAATGGCCAGATAAGCAGAAAAATGAGTTCCTTCGATTTCATTATTTTGACAAGTGCCAGATTTCAGCACAATACCGCACATTTCTCATATTGCGACCTCAGCGCTTTCTTATGGTATCTCCATTATTTCAAACAGTGAAAACGTGACTTTTTCTTTAGCTCACTCTTTGTTATGAACTGTTTTCATTGTTTAAAAAAATGGAGATACGACAAGAAAGCAATGAGGTCGCGATAAACAAACATCATAAACGCAATATGCTTTCATCCATCTTGCTGGCACATCAATGTTTGATCATATTCCCAATATTTGGGGGACGAGAGATGCGGGTGTTTTGGCTGCTTGTACGAGGAGTCCACGGGGAAAACGGGAATAATCACAAACTGAAAATCGTGAGGGTATCAATTTTGAACGCTTGTCGACTTAATAATAAACCACCAGTCAAACAAATACTAAGTTATGAGTCCAAAAGCTTTTAAATTAGGCGCCCTCACAATTTCCAGTTTGTGACTACTGTAGTTCTTCCCATGCACTCCTCATACAAGAATTAAAAACTTTCGGGACAACATTCCAATACTTCCCCTTGCTAAACACAAGTTTTGGCAGTTTATATGGTCGCTTTTAAGGACAAGCGGGCTAACCCAGATTTTGGGAGTTTCCAGAAATCTTTACCTACACCAAAAGTGGGCATTGCCCAACCTATCGGAGAAGTTTGGTTTCATTGGTGTTTAGTATTGTTTGGTTATTGAAAAAACTCTCATCTTTTAAAGAAACCGAACAAGGGGCAAAAACTTTACCTTCGATTTTCTCAATAAAGCATTTTTCGGGATGGCTCCCTTGTGCTTCAAAGCGACCAAATACAGGAATTCAAAACTGACAAGACAGCATTCCGGTACTTTCCCTTGCTAAACTACACACGTTTTTCTCACCTGAGATCATTTCTCCTCGGGTCAAAACGTCGTCGATATTTTGGACCATGATCCTCTGCACATCCTGTAGCTCCGTGTTGATGTGGCTGAGGTTTCTGCGTGCCCGGGAGTCCATGTACGACTTCCTCGCCTTCTGCATGTACGTGTCTGCACCGTGACAAACGTGGGGAGAGAAGGAAGTCAGTTATAGTTTCAGTAGAGGTTTTACCGCACGCGCAACTGCACAAGGTCATATGAGCGACAACGGGTGGATGTCAACAGAGAAGTCCTTACAGGGAATCAGGCTTACTCTGCTCACCTCTCTAGCTTCAACAGCACAAAGTCTGCTTCGACTATCAAGGCACCCCAAAAATAGCGGGTCACAAGAGAGTGACAAACATACAAAAGAAGTAGAGGAAAATGACGATAGTTAGGATGAGGAAAGAAAAAGCAGCAGTTCCCCCTATGTTGTTCCGGCACAGTATGAGCATGACATTGATGAATCAGCCCATTTACAATTCTGCTGTGCATAAGAACATGTTAATATCCCCCCTTCGGGAATGGCCTAAAGACAACTTCAGTCAGTAGCACTGCCCTGGGGTGTGGTAGTGAGTATATTTCAATCGAACGAAGCACAATAAAAAAAGGTCCGTGTTAACTTTGACAGCACCTACAACACATATAGGTACTACAGGTGCTGAAGATGAGGTGTTCATAGAGAGTTACATTCACCCCTTGGCGCTCATCTGACCTTATGCAGTTGCCAGCGCCGTAAAACAAAGAAGCACACAAGCCTCCCACACCCACAGGTAGAAATGACACTTGGACATAGGCCAAAATGTGGCCAACTCTTCTCTGCCACACTTGGCCTCATTGGCCACAGCAGGAGCGACAAGACATGACCGTAACCCTTATTTCTTCTCTTCCATTTACACAATATTCTCCTTTTTTTTCCTTTCTTTTTTTTTGGTAAATGTTTTTACAGTGCTCGCAACTGCAAAAGGTCATGTTTTTTTTGGAAAGTTTTTACGGTGCTCGCAACTGCAAAAGGTCATATGTTTTTGTAAGTAAGTTTTTACGGTGCTCGCAACTGCATAAGGTCATATGAGCGCACGGGACACATTAAACTTTTTTCAGTGGATAGGAAATTTTGAACTTTGCCCGGGTGGCGGCCGAAGCCTATTCTTATCGATTTTAGACCACAAAGGGATTTTTAACGTGCACAACTTGAACACAAGATCTCTGAGCTTTTTTTGCCCTTGTCCGAGAAGGCTAGGTGTAGATCTGTCCAACCAGAAGATCAGGGGTGTGGCTGAAAGACAGCTGTAAGGAGGAGCCAAGGAGTAGCTGTGGAAAGGCTGCAGAAAGAGTCAGGAGCCCAAAGGAGGGGGCAGAGGAGGTGAGGGGGTGGGGGCAGAAAGTGGAGACAAAAGCAGATGACAGAACATTGCTAGAGAGCAGGAAAGAAGGGGAAAGGAGACAATTTTAGAGAAGGAAATTTTTCCGTCGCTACCCGGATTTGAACCTGGGACCTTTGAATGAGAGGCGAACACCTTAACCTCTAAGCCATGAGAGCCCCTCGTGATGAGGTTTAGATAATAACACTTAACGTTGTATAAAGGTAAATGAACAAATATGAAAACTAAAGATTAATTAGATTCGCTAACTTCGAAAAATGCGCAAATTCCATAGCCCCCGAAACTGAGAACATACGTTCTTGGGACGGGGGGTGTAAGTGCTGCTGAAAATATACGCGCATGGGGCTGGAAGGATGAAGACGCACTGGTCATCGTCAGACATTGAGAGACGAACGGTTATAAATCAAAGGAGAGAGGACTCACCAAACTCAATAAAGGAGTAGGGTCTTGAGACGGTGTCCAGCCTGGAGCCGTACTGTGAGCTGAACTCGTTCTGTAGATCCTCCAGGTACGTGAACGCCAGCCGCTTGGAGAAGGCCTTGTCACAGAGTACCAGGTAGCACACCGACCGCTCGATCAGGTAGCTGGACACAGACAACACAGAGAGTAGGTTTTAGTTGTAGTAGTTTTAGTGAGAGTTTTACGGCACTTGCAACACAATTAGGTCATACAAGTGCTGAAGATTAGAGACGTTACTAGAGTAACATGCTTACTTTTAATAAGAGTTTTACGGCATTGCAACACAATAAGGTCATATAGGTGCCGAAGATTAGAGGTGTTACAAGAGAGTAACAAACATAAAAAAGGAGGAGAGATAAGGACGATAGATGTTTGATAGGAAAGAAGGAACAAACCACACCAAAGCACCTGCCAACCACCCACAGTGTACTGCGCGAGTGCTGGACTATAAATGAACACTTCAGTTTTCTCCACATGAAAAAACTTGATGGAAACGCCGCTAATGAAGGGACCTACTACGACCGGAAAACTTCCTTCTGTGAAGTTGTCAGTGGTTAGCCCACGGCACAAGTCATTAATTCCATGAAGTTGTCAGTGGTTAGCCCACGGCACAAGTCATTAATTCCACACAACCAATCACTCAACAAAGCAGCTCATCAATTGGGGGCTTTTAAGCACAACTGGGCAATCCCTAAAAATGTTGTTTTGAAAAAATCGAAAGTAAAGTGTTTGCCCCTCGTTCAGTTTCTTTAAAAGACAAGGAGAGTTTTCTCTATTACCAAACAAATATACACACCAATGAAACCAAACTTCTCTTATGGGTAGGACAATGCCCATTTTTGGTGTAGGTCAAGATTTCTGGAAACCCACGAAATCTGAGTTAGCCTGCTTGTCCTTAAAAGCGACCATTTTGAAAGAGATATTGAAACAGCCCAATATGAGTCCGGCTTTAGTTTTCGTGGGAGTTCTACGGTACTGGCAACACAAATGTGTCTTAAGTGTCAAAGATTAGTTGTGTTACTAGAGAATAGCATACAAAGAAGAAAAGTAGGAGGGATCAAGGCAACAGACGTTGTTGGACAGGAGAGATCAGGGAAACAGATGTTGTTGGACAGGAGAGATCAGGGAAACAGATGTTGTTGGACAAGAGAGATCAGGGAAACAGATGTTGTTGGACAGGAGGGATCGGGGAAACAGATGTTGTTGGACAAAAGAGATCAGGGAAACAGACGTTGGACAGGAGAGATCAGGGAAACAGATGTTGTTGGACAGGAGAGAATGAGTCGAGCTGGGATAAACGGTCAAAAGATGAAAAGAAAAGTCCACAATGCAAAAAGGACATAGAGGAGGACGAGTGACTGGCTTACTGGAACAAGTAGGTGCCTGTTTCAAGACTGCATCTAGCAGGAGGATTGGGGTCCTGGGAAAGTTTCCTGAACAACTGCTTGGCCTGCGTCTGATACTCCATCATGCTCCGACCTGACTGCACACACAACAACAGCAAATACATCAATGTTAGTACAGCATTCACGTCTTAAGCCCTTTGAATTCTCCTAAGAGTTTTACGGCACTTGCAACACAATAAGGTCATAGAAGGGCCGAAGATTAGAGGTGTTACAAGAGAGTAACAAACACAAAAGTAGGAGGAGGAGAGATAAGGACGATAGATGTTTGATCGGAAAGAAGGAGCAAACCACACCAGAGCATCCTCCAACCACCCACAACTCAAGCCCTGACTGTGTCTTTAAATGCTTTTAAAATCCACAAAACATCAACACATATTGTGTCCAGAAATAGATTTTGAACGTACAATCTTAAAAAACAAATAAAATAAGAGAAGAAAAAGGAAAACTAGAAGTACAAAATGGAGTTGGAACCTGCATGACTGGCCACCTGTCCAAGACAATCGCCGGTACAAATGATC
>NW_004798355.1:128364-130864 GCF_000002075.1 Aplysia californica
TGTTTTTCTATATCATATAGACATTATCCAAGATGGCCACCTGTCTACGACAATCGCCGGTACAAATGATCCCCCCTCCCCCTGCATTGTTTTTCTATATTATAAAGACATTATCCAAGATGTCCACCTGTCTCAAATGACGACATTTCCCCTCGGCAAGTCGCGACCTCAGTGCTTTCTTGTTGTATCTCCATTTTTTAAAACAGTGAAAACAGTTCATAACAAAGAGTGAGCATAAGAAAGAGTCATATTTTCAATGTTAAAAAAAAAGGAGGTATGACAAGAAAGCACTGAGGTCGCGACTTGGTTGCTGTCTTGGACAATGTCAACTATGTATATAATGAGTACAAGCCACAGTATTATTCATCTTCTTGGACAATGTCAACTGTGTATATAATGAGTACAAGCCACAGTATTGTTCATCTTCTTGGACAATGTCAACTATGTATATAATGAGTACAAGCCACAGTATTGTTCATCTTCTTGGACAATGTCAACTATGTATATAATGAGTACAAGCCACAGTATTGTTCATCTTCTTGGACAATGTCAACTATGTATATAATGAATACAAGCCACAGTATTGTTCATCTTCTTAGACAATATCAACTATGTATATAATGAATACAAGCCACAGTATTGTTCATTTTCTTGGACAATGTCAACTATGTATATAATGAGTACAAGCCACAGTATTGTTCATCTTCTTGGACAATGTCAACTATGTATATAATGAGTACAAGCCACAGTATTGTTCATCTTCTTGGACAATGTCAACTATGTATATAATGAGTACAAGCCACAGTATTGTTCATCTTCTTGGACAATGTCAACTATGTATATAATGAGTACAAGCCACAGTATTGTTCATTTTCTTGGACAATGTCAACTATGTATATAATGAGTACAAGCCACAGTATTGTTCATTTTCTTGGACAATGTCAACTATGTATATAATGAGTACAAGCCACAGTATTCAGCTTACCTGTTCATCTTCTTGGACAATGTCAACTATGTTTATAATGAATACAAGCCACAGTATTGTTCATCTTCTTGGACAATGTCAACTATGTATATAATGAATACAAGCCACAGTATTCAGCTTACCTGTTCATCTTCTTGGACAGACGCAGCCAACGGCAGGCCGTCCGCCACTCTGGCTATCATCGTGAGCAGAACCATGACGAAATCACTTGTACCGTCGACGAAATCACTTGTACCGTAGACGAAATCACTTGTACTGTCTGAAGACTCGTGGCCCACGGAAAACCTGTTTCTTTCAACCTGAGGACAAATCCATTTAAATTATAAACCAATCATTAAGACTTCACGACAACTTGACTCACGACAAACTGACAAACAAAATGTGAGATCTCCTGAGGTTGGTTTCATGTGACAGGTACCACTGTGTATCAGGTTCCACCATTTACACATAACGACACACGCAATTTCGACTTAACAACAACAATGCCAAAAAACAGGCCTGAGTTTGGAATCCTGGCGTTGCTCAAAGCACTTTACGACAAAATGTTACCTGCTGATACTTGTAAGAGTGTGTGTCTGAAATGGGCATGTGTATATTATACAAAATTAGCAAACGTTCGTAAATACACAGATAGAGCTGATCTCCATTTGACAGCATTTGTAGGTCCTCTTGGTAGAATAATTTTGCATGTATATACATGTAAAATGCATTTTTGAGTAGTTACAATTAATTTACTGAGGGAGAAAAAAACAAAAAAGATTAATTTTTGCCTCTCCCATTCTCTACACTCTCTCTCTATCTCTTTCTTTCTCCCACACACACTATCAATGTCTCCTTGCATTGTGTGCAGTTAAGTGCTCAGTAACTTGAAATAATCAGATCACGTGTAGCCAGAAATTCATGTTATAGCATGACAAATCAAAAAGAAAACAAACAAGTGATGGAATTTCTTGCTAGTGTACTGTGTAGATTATAGAGATTGAAATTATTACTGAACTATCAACAAAATATAAGATAGTGTTGTGCAATACGATGATCAACAATAATTTCAAGTTTATTCTCTGGACTCTTGACGAAAATCATTTAGTATAATTAGGCTCTTGGTATGGGGTGGATTACGGGTAAATTCTCCCATTTGCTAAGCTGAGGGCTGTCGTTATTCTCAACCGGGGTAAAAATAAAAATTTAATAATATTCTCACATTTGATTAATATTCATTTTATTCTCACCCGAGGTGAGAATATAATACTATATTGTTATTCTCACCCCGAGTGAGAATAAAATGGATATTATTCTCACCCGGTCTGGGAAATTATTCTTAGGTTACCTGGGTGTTGAGAACGGGTAGGCCTAGCAATACATATTTTTATAGGCTCCCGCGGGGAATGTTATAGTTTCCTTTTTCAAAATCTTGACAGTATGCACGCATACCTTCACCAAAACTCTAGACAACTTGCTAGAGTCGTATGGTTTTAAAAACAATAGCCTAAACCGAAAGCTGTTTAAAATGAAATA